>NC_135859.1:12573393-12691290 GCF_031162955.1 Sander vitreus | reverse complement strand
TCACTTGGTACACTAGCTTACGGCCATACCACTCCTGAACACGCCCGATCTCGTCCGATCTCGGAAGCTAAGCAGGGTCGGGCCGGGTCAGTACTTGGATGGGAGACCGCCTGGGAATACCCGGTGCTGTAAGCTTTTCTTCCGTCAGCAGAGGGCGCTAGTAATGGTCAGATGAAGCAAAGCAAAACACTGTCTTCATTTTCTGAGCTCACTAGATGCCACTTTCTGTTCAACAAAGGGTTGAAAACACACTGAATTGCCATCTCTTTAACCCTTTTCTTTGAACAGAGATTGCCATCTAGTGAGCTTAGAAAAATAAAGACAGTGGTTTGTAAAGCTTCATTTCACCATCGCCAGAGGGCGCTACTCCTCCTTTGCTGGAGACAGAGCTGACAAGGAAACTGTAATGAGGATGCAACTTTTTTTTGGAAGCAACATCTTTAATTAAAACTAAAATAAACAACCTCACAGTGTTCAACAATTCAAGTAGGAGTTCATGCACTTGACCATGAATTCTTTGTTCTTGTTCTTCAAGATTGTGCCGATCGATAGTTTTGAAATCAAAGATATCTACATTTTGGATCATGCAAATTTACGGAAGACTACAAGTCACTCAAGTCTGAGTAAAGGTAAAGTTCAAAAGAATTGAGAAATAATTACAGTAATGAAAAAAATAAACATGGAAATACATACATGTAAGAATACATATAGCAACAGGCTAAATGAATGAATAAATATGGAACAAAACAAATGAAAGAATGCTTAAAAATACAGCAGTGTTAATTACAGTACCGAAAAAAAGAGAGCAAAAAGCAATCCAACTTGTTGGTTCGAAGATGAATGTAGTTGAACTACCAGAGAGCTACTGCAAAATGTATAGGTGCACTACTAGTGTGATTACATGTAGTTGAGTACTCCTCAACCCCAAACTGCGTCTTCAACAGTTTTGAGAACCTCTGGGGTTCATCGCCTTTAAATAGCTTGTTTTCACTTGGTACACTAGCTTACGGCCATACCACTCTCTGAACATGCCCGATCTCGTCCGATCTCGGAAGCTAAGCATGGTCGGGCCGGGTTAGTACTTGGATGGGAGACCGCCTGGGAATACCCGGTGCTGTGTTTTTCTTTCCGTCAGCAGAGGGCGCTTAGTATCGGTCAAATGAAGCAAAGCAAAACACTGTCTTCATTTTCTGAGCTCACTAGATGCCACTTTCTGTTCAACAAAGGGTTGAAAACACACTGAATTGCCATTCCTTTAACCCTTTTCTTTGAACAGAGATTGCCATCTAGTGAGCTTAGAAAAATAAAGACAGTGGTTTGCAAGCTTCATTTCACCATCGCCAGAGGGCGCTTACTCCTCCTTTGCTGGAGACAGAGCTGACAAGGAAACTGTACGGAGGATGCAACTTTTTTTTGGAAGCAACATCTTTAATTAAAACTAAAATAAACAACCTCACAGTGTTCAACAATTCAAGTAGGAGTTCATGCACTTTGACCATGAATTCTTTGTTCTTGTTCTTCAAGATTGCCGATCTGATAGTTTTGAAATCAAAGATATCTACATTTTGGATCATGCAAATTTACGGAAGACGACAAGTCACTCAAGTCTGAGTAAAGGTAAAGTTCAAAAGAATTGAGAAATAATTACAGTAATGAAAAAATAAACATGGAAATACATACATGTAAGAATACATATAGCAACAGGCTAAATGAATGAATAAATATGGAACAAAACAAATGAAAGAATGCTTAAAAATACAGCAGTGTTAATTACAGTACCGAAAAAAAGAGAGCAAAAAGCAATTCAACTTGTTGGTTCGAAGATGAATGTAGTTGAACTACCAGAGAGCTACTGCAAAATGTATAGGTGCACTACTAGTGTGATTACATGTAGTTGAGTACTCCTCAACCCCAAACTGCGTCTTCAACAGTTTTGAGAACCTCTGGGGTTCATCGTCTTTAAATAGCTTGTTTTCACTTGGTACACTCGCTACGGCCATACCACTCCTGAACACGCCCGATCTCGTCCGATCTCGGAAGCTAAGCAGGGTCGGGCCGGGTCAGTACTTGGATGGGAGACCGCCTGGGAATACCCGGTGCTGTGCTTTTTCTTTTCCCGTCAGCAGAGGGCGCTAGTAATGGTCAAATGAAGCAAAGCAAACACTGTCTTCATTTTTCTGAGCTCACTAGATGCCACTTTCTGTTCAACAAAGGGTTGAAAACACACTGAATTGCCATTCCTTTAACCCTTTCTTTGAACAGAGATTGCCATCTAGTGAGCTTAGAAAATAAAGACAGTGGTTTGCAAAGCTTCATTTCACCATCGCCAGAGGGCGCTACTCCTCCTTTGCTGGAGACAGAGCTGACAAGGAAACTGTACGGAGGATGCAACTTTTTTTTGGAAGCAACATCTTTAATTAAAACTAAAATAAACAACCTCACAGTGTTCAACAATTCAAGTAGGAGTTCATGCACTTTGACCATGAATTCTTTGTTCTTGTTCTTCAAGATTGTGCCGATCTGGATAGTTTTGAAATCAAAGATATCTACATTTTGGATCATGCAAATTTACGGAAGACTACAAGTCACTCAAGTCTGAGTAAAGGTAAAGTTCAAAAGAATTGAGAAATAATTACAGTAATGAAAAAATAAACATGGAAATACATACATGTAAGAATACATATAGCAACAGGCTAAATGAATGAATAAATATGGAACAAAACAAATGAAAGAATGCTTAAAAAATACAGCAGTGTTAATTACAGTACCGAAAAAAAGAGAGCAAAAAAGCAATTCAACTTGTTGGTTCGAAGATGAATGTAGTTGAACTACCAGAGAGCTACTGCAAAATGTATAGGTGCACTACTAGTGTGATTACATGTAGTTGAGTACTCCTCAACCCCAAACTGCGTCTTCAACAGTTTTGAGAACCTCTGGGGTTCATCGTCTTTAAATAGCTTGTTTTCACTTGGTACACTCGCTACGGCCATACCACCCTGAACACGCCCGATCTCGTCCGATCTCGGAAGCTAAGCAGGGTCGGGCCGGGTCAGTACTTGGATGGGAGACCGCCTGGGAATACCCGGTGCTGTAAGCTTTTTCTTTTCCCGTCAGCAGAGGGCGCTAGTAATGGTCAAATGAAGCAAAGCAAAACACTGTCTTCATTTTCTGAGCTCACTAGATGCCACTTTCTGTTCAACAAAGGGTTGAAAACACACTGAATTGCCATTCCTTTAACCCTTTTCTTTGAACAGAGATTGCCATCTAGTGAGCTTAGAAAAATAAAGACAGTGGTTTGCAAAGCTTCATTTCACCATCGCCAGAGGGCGCTACTCCTCCTTTGCTGGAGACAGAGCTGACAAGGAAACTGTACGGAGGATGCAACTTTTTTTTTGGAAGCAACATCTTTAATTAAAACTAAAATAAACAACCTCACAGTGTTCAACAATTCAAGTAGGAGTTCATGCACTTTGACCATGAATTCTTTGTTCTTGTTCTTCAAGATTGTGCCGATCTGGATAGTTTTGAAATCAAAGATATCTACATTTTGGATCATGCAAATTTACGGAAGACGACAAGTCACTCAAGTCTGAGTAAAGGTAAAGTTCAAAAGAATTGAGAAATAATTACAGTAATGAAAAAAATAAACATGGAAATACATACATGTAAGAATACATATAGCAACAGGCTAAATGAATGAATAAATATGGAACAAAACAAATGAAAGAATGCTTAAAAATACAGCAGTGTTAATTACAGTACCGAAAAAAAGAGAGCAAAAAAAGCAATTCAACTTGTTGGTTCGAAGATGAATGTAGTTGAACTACCAGAGAGCTACTGCAAAATGTATAGGTGCACTACTAGTGTGATTACATGTAGTTGAGTACTCCTCAACCCCAAACTGCGTCTTCAACAGTTTTGAGAACCTCTGGGGGTTCATCGTCTTTAAATAGCTTGTTTTCACTTGGTACACTCGCTTACGGCCATACCACCCTGAACACGCCCGATCTCGTCCGATCTCGGAAGCTAAGCAGGGTCGGGCCGGGTCAGTACTTGGATGGGAGACCGCCTGGGAATACCCGGTGCTGTAAGCTTTTTCTTTTCCGTCAGCAGAGGGCGCTAGTAATGGTCAATGAAGCAGCAAAACACTGTCTTCATTTTTTGAGCTCACTAGATGCCACTTTCTGTTCAACAAAGGGTTGAAAACACACTGAATTGCCATTCCTTTAACCCTTTTCTTTGAACAGAGATTGCCATCTAGTGAGCTTAGAAAAATAAAGACAGTGGTTTGCAAAGCTTCATTTCACCATCGCCAGAGGGCGCTACTCCTCCTTTGCTGGAGACAGAGCTGACAAGGAAACTGTACGGAGGATGCAACTTTTTTTTTGGAAGCAACATCTTTAATTAAAACTAAAATAAACAACCTCACAGTGTTCAACAATTCAAGTAGGAGTTCATGCACTTTGACCATGAATTCTTTGTTCTTGTTCTTCAAGATTGTGCCGATCTGGATAGTTTTGAAATCAAAGATATCTACATTTTGGATCATGCAAATTTACGGAAGATCGACAAGTCACTCAAGTCTGAGTAAAGGTAAAGTTCAAAAGAATTGAGAAATAATTACAGTAATGAAAAAATAAACATGGAAATACATACATGTAAGAATACATATAGCAACAGGCTAAATGAATGAATAAATATGGAACAAAAACAAATGAAAGAATGCTTAAAAAATACAGCAGTGTTAATTACAGTACCGAAAAAAAGAGAGCAAAAAAAGCAATTCAACTTGTTGGTTCGAAGATGAATGTAGTTGAACTACCAGAGAGCTACTGCAAAATGTATAGGTGCACTACTAGTGTGATTACATGTAGTTGAGTACTCCTCAACCCCAAACTGCGTCTTCAACAGTTTTGAGAACCTCTGGGGTTCATCGTCTTTAAATAGCTTGTTTTCACTTGGTACACTCGCTTACGGCCATACCACTCCTGAACACGCCCGATCTCGTCCGATCTCGGAAGCTAAGCAGGGTCGGGCCGGGTCAGTACTTGGATGGGAGACCGCCTGGGAATACCCGGTGCTGTAGCTTTTTCTTTCCGTCAGCAGAGGGCGCTAGTAATGGTCAATGAAGCAAAGCAAAACACTGTCTTCATTTTCTGAGCTCACTAGATGCCACTTTCTGTTCAACAAAGGGTTGAAAAACACACTGAATTGCCATTCCTTTAACCCTTTTCTTTGAACAGAGATTGCCATCTAGTGAGCTTAGAAAATAAAGACAGTGGTTTGCAAAGCTTCATTTCACCATCGCCAGAGGGCGCTACTCCTCCTTTGCTGGAGACAGAGCTGACAAGGAAACTGTACGGAGGATGCAACTTTTTTTTTGGAAGCAACATCTTTAATTAAAACTAAAATAAACAACCTCACAGTGTTCAACAATTCAAGTAGGAGTTCATGCACTTTGACCATGAATTCTTTGTTCTTGTTCTTCAAGATTGTGCCGATCTGGATAGTTTTGAAATCAAAGATATCTACATTTTGGATCATGCAAATTTACGGAAGACGACAAGTCACTCAAGTCTGAGTAAAGGTAAAGTTCAAAAGAATTGAGAAATAATTACAGTAATGAAAAAAATAAACATGGAAATACATACATGTAAGAATACATATAGCAACAGGCTAAATGAATGAATAAATATGGAACAAAACAAATGAAAGAATGCTTAAAAATACAGCAGTGTTAATTACAGTACCGAAAAAAAAGAGCAAAAAAGCAATTCAACTTGTTGGTTCGAAGATGAATGTAGTTGAACTACCAGAGAGCTACTGCAAAATGTATAGGTGCACTACTAGTGTGATTACATGTAGTTGAGTACTCCTCAACCCCAAACTGCGTCTTCAACAGTTTTGAGAACCTCTGGGGTTCATCGTCTTTAAATAGCTTGTTTTCACTTGGTACACTCGCTACGGCCATACCACTCCTGAACACGCCCGATCTCGTCCGATCTCGGAAGCTAAGCAGGGTCGGGCCGGGTCAGTACTTGGATGGGAGACCGCCTGGGAATACCCGGTGCTGTGTTTTTCTTTCCGTCAGCAGAGGGCGCTAGTAATGGTCAAATGAAGCAAAGCAAAACACTGTCTTCATTTTCTGAGCTCACTAGATGCCACTTTCTGTTCAACAAAGGGTTGAAAACACACTGAATTGCCATTCCTTTAACCCTTTTCTTTGAACAGAGATTGCCATCTAGTGAGCTTAGAAAATAAAGACAGTGGTTTGCAAAGCTTCATTTCACCATCGCCAGAGGGCGCTACTCCTCCTTTGCTGGAGACAGAGCTGACAAGGAAACTGTACGGAGGATGCAACTTTTTTTTTGGAAGCAACATCTTTAATTAAAACTAAAATAAACAACCTCACAGTGTTCAACAATTCAAGTAGGAGTTCATGCACTTTGACCATGAATTCTTTGTTCTTGTTCTTCAAGATTGTGCCGATCTGGATAGTTTTGAAATCAAAGATATCTACATTTTGGATCATGCAAATTTACGGAAGACTACAAGTCACTCAAGTCTGAGTAAAGGTAAAGTTCAAAAGAATTGAGAAATAATTACAGTAATGAAAAAATAAACATGGAAATACATACATGTAAGAATACATATAGCAACAGGCTAAATGAATGAATAAATATGGAACAAAACAAATGAAAGAATGCTTAAAAATACAGCAGTGTTAATTACAGTACCGAAAAAAAGAGAGCAAAAAAAGCAATTCAACTTGTTGGTTCGAAGATGAATGTAGTTGAACTACCAGAGAGCTACTGCAAAATGTATAGGTGCACTACTAGTGTGATTACATGTAGTTGAGTACTCTCAACCCCAAACTGCGTCTTCAACAGTTTTGAGAACCTCTGGGGTTCATCGTCTTTAAATAGCTTGTTTTCACTTGGTACACTCGCTACGGCCATACCACTCTGAACACGCCCGATCTCGTCCGATCTCGGAAGCTAAGCAGGGTCGGGCCGGGTCAGTACTTGGATGGGAGACCGCCTGGGAATACCCGGTGCTGTGCTTTTTCTTTTCCGTCAGCAGAGGGCGCTAGTAATGGTCAATGAAGCAAAGCAAAACACTGTCTTCATTTTTCTGAGCTCACTAGATGCCACTTTCTGTTCAACAAAGGGTTGAAAACACACTGAATTGCCATTCCTTTAACCCTTTTCTTTGAACAGAGATTGCCATCTAGTGAGCTTAGAAAATAAAGACAGTGGTTTGCAAAGCTTCATTTCACCATCGCCAGAGGGCGCTACTCCTCCTTTGCTGGAGACAGAGCTGACAAGGAAACTTTAGGGAGGATGCAACTTTTTTATTTGGAAGCAACATCTTTAATTAAAACTAAAATAAACAACCTCACAGTGTTCAACAATTCAAGTAGGAGATCATGCACTTTGACCATGAATTCTTTGTTCTTGTTCTTCAAGATTGTGCCGATCTGGATAGTTTTGAAATCAAAGATATCTACATTTTGGATCATGCAAATTTACGGAAGACGACAAGTCACTCAAGTCTGAGTAAAGGTAAAGTTCAAAAGAATTGAGAAATAATTACAGTAATGAAAAAATAAACATGGAAATACATACATGTAAGAATACATATATCAACAGGCTAAATGAATGAATAAATATGGAACAAAACAAATGAAAGAATGCTTAAAAATACAGCAGTGTTAATTACAGTACCGAAAAAAGAGAGCAAAAAAAGCAATTCAACTTGTTGGTTCGAAGATGAATGTAGTTGAACTACCAGAGAGCTACTGCAAAATGTATAGGTGCACTACTAGTGTGATTACATGTAGTTGAGTACTCCTCAACCCCAAACTGCGTCTTCAACAGTTTTGAGAACCTCTGGGGTTCATCGCCTTTAAATAGCTTGTTTTCACTTGGTACACTCGCTACGGCCATACCACTCCTGAACACGCCCGATCTCGTCCGATCTCGGAAGCTAAGCAGGGTCGGGCCGGGTCAGTACTTGGATGGGAGACCGCCTGGGAATACCCGGTGCTGTGTTTTTCTTTTCCGTCAGCAGAGGGCGCTAGTAATGGTCAATGAAGCAAAGCAAAACACTGTCTTCATTTTTCTGAGCTCACTAGATGCCACTTTCTGTTCAACAAAGGGTTGAAAACACACTGAATTGCCATTCCTTTAACCCTTTTCTTTGAACAGAGATTGCCATCTAGTGAGCTTAGAAAATAAAGACAGTGGTTTGCAAAGCTTCATTTCACCATCGCCAGAGGGCGCTACTCCTCCTTTGCTGGAGACAGAGCTGACAAGGAAACTGTACGGAGGATGCAACTTTTTTTTGGAAGCAACATCTTTAATTAAAACTAAAATAAACAACCTCACAGTGTTCAACAATTCAAGTAGGAGTTCATGCACTTTGACCATGAATTCTTTGTTCTTGTTCTTCAAGATTGTGCCGATCTGGATAGTTTTGAAATCAAAGATATCTACATTTTGGATCATGCAAATTTACGGAAGATCTACAAGTCACTCAAGTCTGAGTAAAGGTAAAGTTCAAAAGAATTGAGAAATAATTACAGTAATGAAAAAAATAAACATGGAAATACATACATGTAAGAATACATATAGCAACAGGCTAAATGAATGAATAAATATGGAACAAAACAAATGAAAGAATGCTTAAAAATACAGCAGTGTTAATTACAGTACCGAAAAAAAGAGAGCAAAAAAAGCAATTCAACTTGTTGGTTCGAAGATGAATGTAGTTGAACTACCAGAGAGCTACTGCAAAATGTATAGGTGCACTACTAGTGTGATTACATGTAGTTGAGTACTCCTCAACCCCAAACTGCGTCTTCAACAGTTTTGAGAACCTCTGGGGTTCATCGTCTTTAAATAGCTTGTTTTCACTTGGTACACTCGCTACGGCCATACCACCCTGAACACGCCCGATCTCGTCCGATCTCGGAAGCTAAGCAGGGTCGGGCCGGGTCAGTACTTGGATGGGAGACCGCCTGGGAATACCCGGTGCTGTGTTTTTCTTTTTCCGTCAGCAGAGGGCGCTTAGTAATGGTCAAATGAAGCAAAGCAAAACACTGTCTTCATTTTTCTGAGCTCACTAGATGCCACTTTCTGTTCAACAAAGGGTTGAAAACACACTGAATTGCCATTCCTTTAACCCTTTTCTTTGAACAGAGATTGCCATCTAGTGAGCTTAGAAAATAAAGACAGTGGTTTGCAAAGCTTCATTTCACCATCGCCAGAGGGCGCTACTCCTCCTTTGCTGGAGACAGAGCTGACAAGGAAACTGTACGGAGGATGCAACTTTTTTTTTGGGAAGCAACATCTTTAATTAAAACTAAAATAAACAACCTCACAGTGTTCAACAATTCAAGTAGGAGTTCATGCACTTTGACCATGAATTCTTTGTTCTTGTTCTTCAAGATTGTGCCGATCTGGATAGTTTTGAAATCAAAGATATCTACATTTTGGATCATGCAAATTTACGGAAGATCTACAAGTCACTCAAGTCTGAGTAAAGGTAAAGTTCAAAAGAATTGAGAAATAATTACAGTAATGAAAAAATAAACATGGAAATACATACATGTAAGAATACATATAGCAACAGGCTAAATGAATGAATAAATATGGAACAAAACAAATGAAAGAATGCTTAAAAAATACAGCAGTGTTAATTACAGTACCGAAAAAAAAGAGAGCAAAAAAAGCAATTCAACTTGTTGGTTCGAAGATGAATGTAGTTGAACTACCAGAGAGCTACTGCAAAATGTATAGGTGCACTACTAGTGTGATTACATGTAGTTGAGTACTCCTCAACCCCAAACTGCGTCTTCAACAGTTTTGAGAACCTCTGGGGTTCATCGCCTTTAAATAGCTTGTTTTCACTTGGTACACTCGCTACGGCCATACCACTCCTGAACACGCCCGATCTCGTCCGATCTCGGAAGCTAAGCAGGGTCGGGCCGGGTCAGTACTTGGATGGGAGACCGCCTGGGAATACCCGGTGCTGTGTTTTTCTTTTCCGTCAGCAGAGGGCGCTAGTAATGGTCAAATGAAGCAAAGCAAAACACTGTCTTCATTTTCTGAGCTCACTAGATGCCACTTTCTGTTCAACAAAGGGTTGAAAAACACACTGAATTGCCATTCCTTTAACCCTTTTCTTTGAACAGAGATTGCCATCTAGTGAGCTTAGAAAAATAAAGACAGTGGTTTGCAAAGCTTCATTTCACTCATCGCCAGAGGGCGCTACTCCTCCTTTGCTGGAGACAGAGCTGACAAGGAAACTGTACGGAGGATGCAACTTTTTTTTGGGAAGCAACATCTTTAATTAAAACTAAAATAAACAACCTCACAGTGTTCAACAATTCAAGTAGGAGTTCATGCACTTTGACCATGAATTCTTTGTTCTTGTTCTTCAAGATTGTGCCGATCTGGATAGTTTTGAAATCAAAGATATCTACATTTTGGATCATGCAAATTTACGGAAGATCTACAAGTCACTCAAGTCTGAGTAAAGGTAAAGTTCAAAAGAATTGAGAAATAATTACAGTAATGAAAAAATAAACATGGAAATACATACATGTAAGAATACATATAGCAACAGGCTAAATGAATGAATAAATATGGAACAAAACAAATGAAAGAATGCTTAAAAATACAGCAGTGTTAATTACAGTACCGAAAAAAAGAGAGCAAAAAAAGCAATTCAACTTGTTGGTTCGAAGATGAATGTAGTTGAACTACCAGAGAGCTACTGCAAAATGTATAGGTGCACTACTAGTGTGATTACATGTAGTTGAGTACTCTCAACCCCAAACTGCGTCTTCAACAGTTTTGAGAACCTCTGGGGTTCATCGCCTTTAAATAGCTTGTTTTCACTTGGTACACTCGCTACGGCCATACCACCCTGAACACGCCCGATCTCGTCCGATCTCGGAAGCTAAGCAGGGTCGGGCCGGGTCAGTACTTGGATGGGAGACCGCCTGGGAATACCCGGTGCTGTAAGCTTTTTCTTTTCCGTCAGCAGAGGGCGCTAGTAATGGTCAATGAAGCAGCAAAACACTGTCTTCATTTTTCTGAGCTCACTAGATGCCACTTTCTGTTCAACAAAGGGTTGAAAACACACTGAATTGCCATTCCTTTAACCCTTTTCTTTGAACAGAGATTGCCATCTAGTGAGCTTAGAAAATAAAGACAGTGGTTTGCAAAGCTTCATTTCACCATCGCCAGAGGGCGCTACTCCTCCTTTGCTGGAGACAGAGCTGACAAGGAAACTGTACGGAGGATGCAACTTTTTTTTTGGAAGCAACATCTTTAATTAAAACTAAAATAAACAACCTCACAGTGTTCAACAATTCAAGTAGGAGTTCATGCACTTTGACCATGAATTCTTTGTTCTTGTTCTTCAAGATTGTGCCGATCTGGATAGTTTTGAAATCAAAGATATCTACATTTTGGATCATGCAAATTTACGGAAGATCTACAAGTCACTCAAGTCTGAGTAAAGGTAAAGTTCAAAAGAATTGAGAAATAATTACAGTAATGAAAAAAATAAACATGGAAATACATACATGTAAGAATACATATAGCAACAGGCTAAATGAATGAATAAATATGGAACAAAACAAATGAAAGAATGCTTAAAAATACAGCAGTGTTAATTACAGTACCGAAAAAAAAGAGCAAAAAAAGCAATTCAACTTGTTGGTTCGAAGATGAATGTAGTTGAACTACCAGAGAGCTACTGCAAAATGTATAGGTGCACTACTAGTGTGATTACATGTAGTTGAGTACTCCTCAACCCCAAACTGCGTCTTCAACAGTTTTGAGAACCTCTGGGGTTCATCGTCTTTAAATAGCTTGTTTTCACTTGGTACACTCGCTTACGGCCATACCACTCCTGAACACGCCCGATCTCGTCCGATCTCGGAAGCTAAGCAGGGTCGGGCCGGGTCAGTACTTGGATGGGAGACCGCCTGGGAATACCCGGTGCTGTAAGCTTTTTCTTTTCCGTCAGCAGAGGGCGCTAGTAATGGTCAAATGAAGCAAAGCAAAACACTGTCTTCATTTTTCTGAGCTCACTAGATGCCACTTTCTGTTCAACAAAGGGTTGAAAACACACTGAATTGCCATTCCTTTAACCCTTTTCTTTGAACAGAGATTGCCATCTAGTGAGCTTAGAAAATAAAGACAGTGGTTTGCAAAGCTTCATTTCACCATCGCCAGAGGGCGCTACTCCTCCTTTGCTGGAGACAGAGCTGACAAGGAAACTGTACGGAGGATGCAACTTTTTTTTTGGAAGCAACATCTTTAATTAAAACTAAAATAAACAACCTCACAGTGTTCAACAATTCAAGTAGGAGTTCATGCACTTTGACCATGAATTCTTTGTTCTTGTTCTTCAAGATTGTGCCGATCTGGATAGTTTTGAAATCAAAGATATCTACATTTTGGATCATGCAAATTTACGGAAGACGACAAGTCACTCAAGTCTGAGTAAAGGTAAAGTTCAAAAGAATTGAGAAATAATTACAGTAATGAAAAAAATAAACATGGAAATACATACATGTAAGAATACATATAGCAACAGGCTAAATGAATGAATAAATATGGAACAAAACAAATGAAAGAATGCTTAAAAATACAGCAGTGTTAATTACAGTACCGAAAAAAAGAGAGCAAAAAAAGCAATTCAACTTGTTGGTTCGAAGATGAATGTAGTTGAACTACCAGAGAGCTACTGCAAAATGTATAGGTGCACTACTAGTGTGATTACATGTAGTTGAGTACTCTCAACCCCAAACTGCGTCTTCAACAGTTTTGAGAACCTCTGGGGTTCATCGTCTTTAAATAGCTTGTTTTCACTTGGTACACTCGCTACGGCCATACCACTCCTGAACACGCCCGATCTCGTCCGATCTCGGAAGCTAAGCAGGGTCGGGCCGGGTCAGTACTTGGATGGGAGACCGCCTGGGAATACCCGGTGCTGTAAGCTTTTTCTTTCCGTCAGCAGAGGGCGCTAGTAATGGTCAAATGAAGCAAAGCAAAACACTGTCTTCATTTTTCTGAGCTCACTAGATGCCACTTTCTGTTCAACAAAGGGTTGAAAACACACTGAATTGCCATTCCTTTAACCCTTTTCTTTGAACAGAGATTGCCATCTAGTGAGCTTAGAAAATAAAGACAGTGGTTTGCAAAGCTTCATTTCACCATCGCCAGAGGGCGCTACTCCTCCTTTGCTGGAGACAGAGCTGACAAGGAAACTGTACGGAGGATGCAACTTTTTTTTTGGAAGCAACATCTTTAATTAAAACTAAAATAAACAACCTCACAGTGTTCAACAATTCAAGTAGGAGTTCATGCACTTTGACCATGAATTCTTTGTTCTTGTTCTTCAAGATTGTGCCGATCTGGATAGTTTTGAAATCAAAGATATCTACATTTTGGATCATGCAAATTTACGGAAGACGACAAGTCACTCAAGTCTGAGTAAAGGTAAAGTTCAAAAGAATTGAGAAATAATTACAGTAATGAAAAAATAAACATGGAAATACATACATGTAAGAATACATATAGCAACAGGCTAAATGAATGAATAAATATGGAACAAAACAAATGAAAGAATGCTTAAAAAATACAGCAGTGTTAATTACAGTACCGAAAAAAAAGAGCAAAAAAGCAATTCAACTTGTTGGTTCGAAGATGAATGTAGTTGAACTACCAGAGAGCTACTGCAAAATGTATAGGTGCACTACTAGTGTGATTACATGTAGTTGAGTACTCCTCAACCCCAAACTGCGTCTTCAACAGTTTTGAGAACCTCTGGGGTTCATCGCCTTTAAATAGCTTGTTTTCACTTGGTACACTCGCTTACGGCCATACCACCCTGAACACGCCCGATCTCGTCCGATCTCGGAAGCTAAGCAGGGTCGGGCCGGGTCAGTACTTGGATGGGAGACCGCCTGGGAATACCCGGTGCTGTGTTTTTCTTTTCCGTCAGCAGAGGGCGCTAGTAATGGTCAAATGAAGCAAAGCAAAACACTGTCTTCATTTTCTGAGCTCACTAGATGCCACTTTCTGTTCAACAAAGGGTTGAAAACACACTGAATTGCCATTCCTTTAACCCTTTTCTTTGAACAGAGATTGCCATCTAGTGAGCTTAGAAAATAAAGACAGTGGTTTGCAAAGCTTCATTTCACCATCGCCAGAGGGCGCTACTCCTCCTTTGCTGGAGACAGAGCTGACAAGGAAACTGTACGGAGGATGCAACTTTTTTTTTGGAAGCAACATCTTTAATTAAAACTAAAATAAACAACCTCACAGTGTTCAACAATTCAAGTAGGAGTTCATGCACTTTGACCATGAATTCTTTGTTCTTGTTCTTCAAGATTGTGCCGATCTGGATAGTTTTGAAATCAAAGATATCTACATTTTGGATCATGCAAATTTACGGAAGACGACAAGTCACTCAAGTCTGAGTAAAGGTAAAGTTCAAAAGAATTGAGAAATAATTACAGTAATGAAAAAAATAAACATGGAAATACATACATGTAAGAATACATATAGCAACAGGCTAAATGAATGAATAAATATGGAACAAAACAAATGAAAGAATGCTTAAAAATACAGCAGTGTTAATTACAGTACCGAAAAAAAAGAGAGCAAAAAAGCAATTCAACTTGTTGGTTCGAAGATGAATGTAGTTGAACTACCAGAGAGCTACTGCAAAATGTATAGGTGCACTACTAGTGTGATTACATGTAGTTGAGTACTCCTCAACCCCAAACTGCGTCTTCAACAGTTTTGAGAACCTCTGGGGTTCATCGCCTTTAAATAGCTTGTTTTCACTTGGTACACTCGCTACGGCCATACCACCCTGAACACGCCCGATCTCGTCCGATCTCGGAAGCTAAGCAGGGTCGGGCCGGGTCAGTACTTGGATGGGAGACCGCCTGGGAATACCCGGTGCTGTAAGCTTTTTCTTTCCGTCAGCAGAGGGCGCTAGTAATGGTCAAATGAAGCAAAGCAAAACACTGTCTTCATTTTTCTGAGCTCACTAGATGCCACTTTCTGTTCAACAAAGGGTTGAAAACACACTGAATTGCCATTCCTTTAACCCTTTTCTTTGAACAGAGATTGCCATCTAGTGAGCTTAGAAAATAAAGACAGTGGTTTGCAAAGCTTCATTTCACTATCGCCAGAGGGCGCTACTCCTCCTTTGCTGGAGACAGAGCTGACAAGGAAACTGTACGGAGGATGCAACTTTTTTTTTTGGAAGCAACATCTTTAATTAAAACTAAAATAAACAACCTCACAGTGTTCAACAATTCAAGTAGGAGTTCATGCACTTTGACCATGAATTCTTTGTTCTTGTTCTTCAAGATTGTGCCGATCTGGATAGTTTTGAAATCAAAGATATCTACATTTTGGATCATGCAAATTTACGGAAGACGACAAGTCACTCAAGTCTGAGTAAAGGTAAAGTTCAAAAGAATTGAGAAATAATTACAGTAATGAAAAAATAAACATGGAAATACATACATGTAAGAATACATATACTTCTCCGGGAACCATCACCTTATCGTGGTGGGAGAGGTTTGTGTGTCCCTATGAACCTGAGGGCTGTGTTGTCTGGAGCTTTGTGCTCCTGGTAGGGTCTCCCAAGGCAAAGTGGTCTCAGGTGAGGGGCCAGACAAAGAATGGTTCAAAAATCCTATGAAAAAATCGAGGAAGGGATGAAGTGACCCTGCCCGGAGGAAGCCCGGGCCCCCTCGTCTGAGCCAGGCCCAGATGGAGGGCTCGCCAGCGAGCGCTCTGGTGGCCGGGGTTTGCCACGGAGCCCGGTCGGGCACAGCCCGAAAAAGCTACGTGGCGGACATCCCTCCATCCCATGGGCCCACCACCTGTGGGAGGAACCGCTGGGGTCGGGTGCGCTGCCACATGGGTGGCAGTGAAGGTCAGGGGCCTCGACGGACCAGACCCGGGCAGCAGAGGCTGGCTCTGGGGACGGGAATGTCACCTCTCTGTGGGGGGAAGGAGCCGGAACTTGTGCGGGAGGTGGAGCGCCACCGGTTAGATCTGGTGGGGCTTACCTCTACGCACAGTCTTGGTTCTGGAACCATACTCCTGGATAGGGGTTGGACTCTTTTCTTCTCCGGAGTTGCCCAGGGTGTGAGGCGCCGGGCGGGTGTGGGGATACTCACAAGCCCCCGGGCTGAGCGCCGCTACGTTGGAGTTTAACCCGTGGACGAGAGGGTCGCTCCCCTACGCCTGCGGGTTGTGGGGGGGGGGAAAAACTCTGACTGTTGTTTGTGCATATGCACCAAACAAGAGTTCAGAGTATTCGGCCTTCTTGGAGACCTTGAGTGGAGTCCTGCATGGGGCTCCAGTCGGGGACTCCATAGTTCTGCTGGGGGGACTTCAACGCGCACGTGGGTAATGATGGAGACACATGGAGAGGCGTGATTGGGAGGAACGGCCTCCCTGATCTAAACCAGAGTGGTTGTTTGTTGTTGGACTTCTGTGCTAGTCATGGATTGTCTATAACGAACACCATGTTCGAACATAGGGATGCTCATAAGTGTACTTGGTACCAGAGCACCCCTAGGCCAAAGGTCAATGATCGATTTTATAATCGTTTCATCTGGATCTGAGGCCATATGTTTTGGACACTCGGGTGAAGAGAGGGGCGGAGCTGTCAACCGATCACCATCTGGTGGTGAGTTGGGTCAGGGGTGGGGGAAGACTCTGACAGACCTGGTAAGCCCAAACGGGTAGTGCGGGTAAATTGGGAACGCTCTGAGGAGGCCCCTGTCCGACAGACTTTCAACTCACACCTCCGGGCGGAGCTTTTCGTGCATCCCTGTGGAGGCTGGGGGCATTGAACCTGAGTGGACAATGTTCAAAGTTTCCATTGCTGAAGCTGCGGTGAGGAGCTGTGGTCTTAGGGTCTTAGGTGCCTCAAGGGGCGGTAACCCACGAACACCGTGGTGGACACCGGTGGTCAGGGAAGCCGTCCGATTGAAGAAGGAGTCTTTCCGGGATATGTTATCCCAGACGACTCCGGAGGCAGTTGCAAGGCACCGAAGGGCTCGAAGGGCTGCAGCCTCTGCCGTGAAAGAGGCAAAGCAGCGTGTGTGGGAGAAGTTCGGAGAAGACATGGAGAAGGACTTTCGGTCGGCACCAAGGTACTTCTGAAAACCGTTCGCCACCTCAGGAGGGGGGAAGCGGGGAACCATCCAAGCTGTGTACAGTAAGGATGGGACGCTGTTGACCTCAACTGAGGAGGTAATAGGGCGGTGGAAGGAGCACTTTGAGGAACTCCTAACCCGACTAATACGCCTCTATGGTAGAGGCAGAGCTGGAGGATGAGGGGGGGGGGATTGGCATCAATTTCCCTGGTGGAGGCTGCTGAGGTAGTTAAACAACTCCACAGTGGCAAAGCCCCAGGAATTGATGAGATCCGCCCAGAAATGCTTAAAGCTCTGGGTGTGGAGGGGTTGTCTTGGCTGACACGCCTTCAACATTGCGTGGAAGTCTGGGACGGTGCCTAAGGAGTGGCAGACCGGGTGGTGGTTCCCTTTTAAAAAAGGGGGGACCAGAGGGTGTGTGCCAATTACAGGGGTATCACACTTCTCAGCCTCCCGGTAAAGTCTACTCCAAGGTGCTGGAAAGGAGGGTTCGGGTCGATAGTCGAATCTCAGGTTGAAGAGGAACAATGCGGATTCCGTCCCTGGTCGTGGGAACAACGGACCAGATCTTTACTCTCGCAAGGATCCTGGAGGGAGCCTGGGAGTATGCCCAACCAGTCTACATGTGTTTTGTGGATCTGGAGAAGGCGTATGACCGGGTGCCCCGGGAGATACTGTGGAGGTGCTGCGGAGTACAGGGTGAGGGGGGTCCCTTCTCAGGGCCATCCACCTCTGTACGACCAAAGCGAGAGCTGTGTCCGGGTTCTCGGCAGTAAGTCGGACTCGCTTTCAGGTGAGAGTTGGCCTCCGCCAGGGCTGCGCTTTGTCACCAATCCTGTTTGTAGTATTTATGGACAGGATATCGAGGCGTAGTCGGGGTGGAGAGGGGTTGCAGTTCGGTGGGCTGGGGATCTCATCGCTGCTTTTTTGCAGATGATGTGGTCCTGATGGCATCATCGGCCTGTGACCTTCAGCACTCACTGGATCGGTTCGCAGCCGAGTGTGAAGCGGCTGGGATGAGGATCAGCACCTCTAAATCGGAGGCCATGGTTCTCAGCAGGAAACCGATGGAGTGCCTTCTCCAGGTAGGGAATGAGTCCTTACCCCAAGTGAAGGAGTTCAAGTACCTTGGGGTCTTGTTCGCGAAAGTGAGGGGACAATGGAGCGGGAGATTGGTCGGAGAATCGGCACAGCAGGTGCGGTATTACATTCAATTTATCGCACCGTTAGACGAAAAGAGAGCTGAGCCAGAAGGCAAAGCTCTCAATCTACCGGTCAGTTTTTGTTCCTACCTCACCTATGGTCATGAAGGCTAGGTCATGACCGAAAGAACAAGATCCAGGGTACAAGCGGCCGAAATGGGTTTCTCAGGAGGGTAGCTGGCGCCTCCCTTAGAGATAGGGTGAGAAGCTCAGTTATCCGTGAGGAGCTCGGAGTAGAGCCGCTGCTCCTTTGCGCCGAAAGGAGCCAGTTGAGGTGGTTCGGGCATCTGGTAAGGATGCCCCCTGGGCGCTCCCTAGGGAGGTGTTCCAGGCACGTCCCAGCTGGGAGGAGGCCTCGGGGGAGACCCAGGACTAGGTGGAGGGATTATATCTCTAACCTGGCCTGGGAACGCTCGGATCCCCCAGTCGGAGCTGGTTAATGTGGCCCGGGAAAGGGAAGTTTGGGGTCCCCTGCTGGAGCTGCTACCCCCGCGACCCGACCCCGGATAAGCGGATGAAGATGGATTGATGGATGGAAGAATACATATAGCAACAGGCTAAATGAATGAATAAATATGGAACAAAACAAATGAAAGAATGCTTAAAAATACAGCAGTGTTAATTACAGTACCGAAAAAAAAGAGCAAAAAAGCAATTCAACTTGTTGGTTCGAAGATGAATGTAGTTGAACTACCAGAGAGCTACTGCAAAATGTATAGGTGCACTACTAGTGTGATTACATGTAGTTGAGTACTCCTCAACCCCAAACTGCGTCTTCAACAGTTTTGAGAACCTCTGGGGTTCATCGTCTTTAAATAGCTTGTTTTCACTTGGTACACTCGCTTACGGCCATACCACCCTGAACACGCCCGATCTCGTCCGATCTCGGAAGCTAAGCAGGGTCGGGCCGGGTCAGTACTTGGATGGGAGACCGCCTGGGAATACCCGGTGCTGTGTTTTTCTTTCCGTCAGCAGAGGGCGCTAGTAATGGTCAAATGAAGCAAAGCAAAACACTGTCTTCATTTTTCTGAGCTCACTAGATGCCACTTTCTGTTCAACAAAGGGTTGAAAACACACTGAATTGCCATTCCTTTAACCCTTTTCTTTGAACAGAGATTGCCATCTAGTGAGCTTAGAAAATAAAGACAGTGGTTTGCAAAGCTTCATTTCACCATCGCCAGAGGGCGCTACTCCTCCTTTGCTGGAGACAGAGCTGACAAGGAAACTGTACGGAGGATGCAACTTTTTTTTTGGAAGCAACATCTTTAATTAAAACTAAAATAAACAACCTCACAGTGTTCAACAATTCAAGTAGGAGTTCATGCACTTTGACCATGAATTCTTTGTTCTTGTTCTTCAAGATTGTGCCGATCTGGATAGTTTTGAAATCAAAGATATCTACATTTTGGATCATGCAAATTTACGGAAGATCTACAAGTCACTCAAGTCTGAGTAAAGGTAAAGTTCAAAAGAATTGAGAAATAATTACAGTAATGAAAAAAATAAACATGGAAATACATACATGTAAGAATACATATAGCAACAGGCTAAATGAATGAATAAATATGGAACAAAACAAATGAAAGAATGCTTAAAAATACAGCAGTGTTAATTACAGTACCGAAAAAAAAAGAGCAAAAAAGCAATTCAACTTGTTGGTTCGAAGATGAATGTAGTTGAACTACCAGAGAGCTACTGCAAAATGTATAGGTGCACTACTAGTGTGATTACATGTAGTTGAGTACTCCTCAACCCCAAACTGCGTCTTCAACAGTTTTGAGAACCTCTGGGGTTCATCGCCTTTAAATAGCTTGTTTTCACTTGGTACACTCGCTTACGGCCATACCACTCCTGAACACGCCCGATCTCGTCCGATCTCGGAAGCTAAGCAGGGTCGGGCCGGGTCAGTACTTGGATGGGAGACCGCCTGGGAATACCCGGTGCTGTAAGCTTTTTCTTTTCCGTCAGCAGAGGGCGCTAGTAATGGTCAAATGAAGCTAGCAAAACACTGTCTTCATTTTCTGAGCTCACTAGATGCCACTTTCTGTTCAACAAAGGGTTGAAAACACACTGAATTGCCATTCCTTTAACCCTTTTCTTTGAACAGAGATTGCCATCTAGTGAGCTTAGAAAATAAAGACAGTGGTTTGCAAAGCTTCATTTCACCATCGCCAGAGGGCGCTACTCCTCCTTTGCTGGAGACAGAGCTGACAAGGAAACTGTACGGAGGATGCAACTTTTTTTTTGGAAGCAACATCTTTAATTAAAACTAAAATAAACAACCTCACAGTGTTCAACAATTCAAGTAGGAGTTCATGCACTTTGACCATGAATTCTTTGTTCTTGTTCTTCAAGATTGTGCCGATCTGGATAGTTTTGAAATCAAAGATATCTACATTTTGGATCATGCAAATTTACGGAAGACTACAAGTCACTCAAGTCTGAGTAAAGGTAAAGTTCAAAAGAATTGAGAAATAATTACAGTAATGAAAAAATAAACATGGAAATACATACATGTAAGAATACATATAGCAACAGGCTAAATGAATGAATAAATATGGAACAAAACAAATGAAAGAATGCTTAAAAATACAGCAGTGTTAATTACAGTACCGAAAAAAAAGAGAGCAAAAAAGCAATTCAACTTGTTGGTTCGAAGATGAATGTAGTTGAACTACCAGAGAGCTACTGCAAAATGTATAGGTGCACTACTAGTGTGATTACATGTAGTTGAGTACTCCTCAACCCCAAACTGCGTCTTCAACAGTTTTGAGAACCTCTGGGGTTCATCGTCTTTAAATAGCTTGTTTTCACTTGGTACACTCGCTACGGCCATACCACCCTGAACACGCCCCGATCTCGTCCGATCTCGGAAGCTAAGCAGGGTCGGGCCGGGTCAGTACTTGGATGGGAGACCGCCTGGGAATACCCGGTGCTGTAAGCTTTTTCTTTTCCGTCAGCAGAGGGCGCTAGTAATGGTCAAATGAAGCTAAAGCAAAACACTGTCTTCATTTTCTGAGCTCACTAGATGCCACTTTCTGTTCAACAAAGGGTTGAAAACACACTGAATTGCCATTCCTTTAACCCTTTTCTTTGAACAGAGATTGCCATCTAGTGAGCTTAGAAAAATAAAGACAGTGGTTTGCAAAGCTTCATTTCACTATCGCCAGAGGGCGCTACTCCTCCTTTGCTGGAGACAGAGCTGACAAGGAAACTGTACGGAGGATGCAACTTTTTTTTTGGAAGCAACATCTTTAATTAAAACTAAAATAAACAACCTCACAGTGTTCAACAATTCAAGTAGGAGTTCATGCACTTTGACCATGAATTCTTTGTTCTTGTTCTTCAAGATTGTGCCGATCTGGATAGTTTTGAAATCAAAGATATCTACATTTTGGATCATGCAAATTTACGGAAGATCTACAAGTCACTCAAGTCTGAGTAAAGGTAAAGTTCAAAAGAATTGAGAAATAATTACAGTAATGAAAAAATAAACATGGAAATACATACATGTAAGAATACATATAGCAACAGGCTAAATGAATGAATAAATATGGAACAAAACAAATGAAAGAATGCTTAAAAATACAGCAGTGTTAATTACAGTACCGAAAAAAAAGAGCAAAAAAGCAATTCAACTTGTTGGTTCGAAGATGAATGTAGTTGAACTACCAGAGAGCTACTGCAAAATGTATAGGTGCACTACTAGTGTGATTACATGTAGTTGAGTACTCCTCAACCCCCAAACTGCGTCTTCAACAGTTTTGAGAACCTCTGGGGTTCATCGTCTTTAAATAGCTTGTTTTCACTTGGTACACTCGCTACGGCCATACCACCCTGAACACGCCCGATCTCGTCCGATCTCGGAAGCTAAGCAGGGTCGGGCCGGGTCAGTACTTGGATGGGAGACCGCCTGGGAATACCCGGTGCTGTAAGCTTTTTCTTTTCCCGTCAGCAGAGGGCGCTAGTAATGGTCAAATGAAGCAAGCAAAACACTGTCTTCATTTTTCTGAGCTCACTAGATGCCACTTTCTGTTCAACAAAGGGTTGAAAACACACTGAATTGCCATTCCTTTAACCCTTTTCTTTGAACAGAGATTGCCATCTAGTGAGCTTAGAAAATAAAGACAGTGGTTTGCAAAGCTTCATTTCACTATCGCCAGAGGGCGCTACTCCTCCTTTGCTGGAGACAGAGCTGACAAGGAAACTGTACGGAGGATGCAACTTTTTTTTTGGGAAGCAACATCTTTAATTAAAACTAAAATAAACAACCTCACAGTGTTCAACAATTCAAGTAGGAGTTCATGCACTTTGACCATGAATTCTTTGTTCTTGTTCTTCAAGATTGTGCCGATCTGGATAGTTTTGAAATCAAAGATATCTACATTTTGGATCATGCAAATTTACGGAAGACGACAAGTCACTCAAGTCTGAGTAAAGGTAAAGTTCAAAAGAATTGAGAAATAATTACAGTAATGAAAAAATAAACATGGAAATACATACATGTAAGAATACATATAGCAACAGGCTAAATGAATGAATAAATATGGAACAAAACAAATGAAAGAATGCTTAAAAATACAGCAGTGTTAATTACAGTACCGAAAAAAAGAGAGCAAAAAAGCAATTCAACTTGTTGGTTCGAAGATGAATGTAGTTGAACTACCAGAGAGCTACTGCAAAATGTATAGGTGCACTACTAGTGTGATTACATGTAGTTGAGTACTCCTCAACCCCAAACTGCGTCTTCAACAGTTTTGAGAACCTCTGGGGTTCATCGTCTTTAAATAGCTTGTTTTCACTTGGTACACTCGCTTACGGCCATACCACCCTGAACTCGTCCAATCTCGGAAGCTAAGCAGGGTCGGGCCGGGTCAGTACTTGGATGGGAGACCGCCTGGGAATACCTGGTGCTGTAAGCTTTCCTTTTTCTTTTTCGTAGTATGTCAAAAAAAGTCATAGTATAGTATGTCGAATGTTACACTATAGTATGTCGAAAAAAGTCACAGTATATTACGTCAAAAAAGTCATGGTATATTATTTCAAAAATAAGTCATAGTATAGCATGTCGAAAGTTGTAGTATATTATGTCGAAGAAAGTCACAGTATATTATGTCGAAAAAAGTCTGAATATTATGTCCAAAAAAGTCATGGTTTAGTATGTCCAAAAAAAGTCATAGTATAGTATGTCAAAATAAAGTCATAGTTTAGTACGTCAAAAAAAGTCATAGTATAGTTTGTCAAAAAAAGTCATGGTATAGTATGTCGATTGTGATAGTATAGTAGAGTATTTTGAAAAAAGTCATAGTATAGTATTTCAAAAATAAGTCATAGTAAAGCATGTCGAAAGTCGTAGTATATTATGTCGAAGCATCCAAGTATCATTAGTGTATAATGTCATATTATAGTATGTCAAAAAAAGTCATATTATAGTTTGTCGAAAGTCATAGTATAGTATGTCGAAAAAGTCACAGTATATTAGGTCGAAAAAAGTCATGGTATAGTATGTTGATTGTGATAGTATAGTAGAGTATTTTGAAAAAAGTCATAGTACAGTATGTCAAAAAAGTCATAGTATATGTAGACGAGGTGGCCGAGTGGTTAAGGCGATGGACTGCTATTCCATTGTGCTCTGCACAAAAGCAATATTAAAGCACGTTGTGGTTTAAAATGTAAAAGAAAGCCATAGTTTAGTATGTAAAAAAAAGTCATAGTATAGTTTGTCGAAAGTCATAGTATATAGTATAGTTTGTCGAAAAAAGTCATAGTATATTACGTCAAAAAAAGTCTGAGTATAGTATTTCAAAAATAAGTCATAGTAAAGCATGTCGAAAGTCGTAGTATATTATGTCGAAGCATCCAAGTATCATTAGTGTATAATGTCATATTATAGTATGTCAAAAAAAGTCATAGTATAGTTTGTCTAAAGTCATAGTATAGTATGTCGAAAAAAGTCACAATTTATTAGGTCGAAAAAAGTCATAGTATAGTTTGTCAGAAAAAGGCATGGTATAGTATATCGAAAGTTACAGTATAGTATGTCGAAGAAGTCACAGTATATTAGGTCGAATAAAGTCATGGTATAGTATGTCAAAAAAAGTCATAGTTTTAGTACGTCAAAAAAAGTCATAGTATAGTTTGTCGAACAAAGTCATGGTATAGTATGTCGAAAGTTACAGTATAGTATGTCGAAAAAAGTCGCAGTATATGATGTCAAAAAAGTCATGGTTTAGTATGTCGAAAAAAAGTCATAATATAGTATTTCAAAAATAAGTCAAAAATAAGTCAAAATAAGTCATAGTATAGTATAGTATTTAGAAAAAGGTCATAGTATAGTATGTAAAAGAAAAGTCATGGTTTAGTATGTCCAAAAAAAGTCATAGTATAGTATGTTAAAAAAAAGTCATAGTATAGTATGTCAAAAAAAAGTCATAGTATAGTTTGTCAAAAAAAGGCATGGTATAGTATATCGAAAGTTACAGTATAGTATGTCGAAAAAGTCACAGTATATTAGGTCGAAAAAAGTCATGGTATAGTATGTCGAAACTTATAGTATAGTATTTTGAAAAAAGTCATAGTTTTAGTACGTCAAAAAAAGTCATAGTATAGTTTGTCCAACAAAGTCATGGTATAGTATGTCGAAAGTTACAGTATAGTATGTCAAAAAAAGTCGCAGTATATGACGTCAAAAAAAGTCATGGTATAGTATTTTGAAAAAAGTCATAGTATATTATGTCAAAAAAGTCATGGTTTAGTACGTTGAAAAAAAGTCATAATATAGTATTTCATAGTATAGTATAGTATTTAGAAAAAGGTCATAGTATAGTATGTCAAAAAAGTCATGGTTTAGTATTTTGAAAAAAAGAAATAATATAGTATTTCAAAAATAAGTCAAAATAAGTCATAGTATAGTATAGTATTTTGAAAAAGGTCATAGTATAGTATGTCAAAAAAAGTCATGGTTTAGTATGTCAAAAAAAAGCCATAGTATAGTATTTTGAAAAAGGTCATAGTATAGTATGTCAAAAAAATCATGGTTTAGTATGTCGAAAAAAAGTCATAGTATAGTATTTAAAAAAAAAGTCATAGTATAGCATGTCGAAAGTCGTAGTATATTATGTCGAAGAAAGTCCTAGTATGTTATCTTGAAAAAAGGAATAGAATATTATGTCGAAAAAAGTCAGGGTATCCCAGACGAGGTGGCCGAGTGGTTAAGGCAATGGACTGCTATTCCATTGTGCTCTGCACAAAAGCAATATTAAAGCACATCGTGGTTTAAAATGTAAAAGAAAGCCATAGTTTAGTATGTAAAAAAAAGTCATAGTATAGTTTGTCGAAAGTCATAGTATAGTATTTCAAAAATAAGTCATAGTAAAGCATGTCGAAAGTCGTAGTATATTATGTCGAAGCATCCAAGTATCATTAGTGTATAATGTCATATTAAAGTATGTCAAAAAAAGTCATAGTATAGTTTGTCGAAAGTCATAGTATAGTTTGTCGAAAAAGTCACAGTATATTAGGTCGAAAAAAGTCATGGTATAGTATGTCAAAAGTTATAGTATAGTATAGTATTTTGAAAAAAGTCATAGTATAGTATGTCAAAAAAAGTCATAGTATAGTTTGTCGAACAAAGTCATGGCATAGTATGTCGAAAGTTACAGTATAGTATGTCGAAAAAAGTCGCAGTATATGATGTCAAAAAAGTCATGGTATAGTATGTTAAAAAAGTCATGGTATAGTATTTTGAAAAAAGTCATAGTATAGTACTTTGAAAAAGGTCATAGTACAGTATGTCGAAAAAAGTCATAGTTTAGTATGTCGAAAAAAAGTCATAGTATAGTATTTTGAAAAAGGTCATATTATAGTATGTCAAAAAAGTCCTGGTTTAGTATGTCGAAAAAAAGTCATAGTATAGTATTTCAAAAATAAGTCATAGTATAGCATTTCGAAAGTCGTAGTATATTATGTCGAAGAAAGTCCCAGTATATTATGTCGAAAAAAGCAATAGTATATTATGTCGAATAAAGTCACAGTATATTATGTCGAAAAAAGTCATGGTTTAGTACAGCATGTCGAAAAAAAGTCATAGTTTAGTATGTCGAAAAAAAGTCGTAGTTTAGTACGTCAAAAAAAGTCATAGTATATTTTGTCGAAAAACGTCATGGTATAGTATCTTGAAAAAAGGCATGGTATAGTATATCGAAAGTTACAGTATAGTATGTCGAAAAAGTCACAGTATATTAGGTCGAAAAAAGTCATAGTATAGCATGTTGAAAGTCATAGTATATTATGTCAAAAAAAGTCTATCGTATGTCGACTATGAAAATGGCTAACAACAGACGAGGTGGCCGAGTTGTTAATAGTCCAGTCATTTTATTAAAAAAGGTAGAACAAATTGCAAAAGAAGCAAACTCAACTGATTTTGTATCCTCAATATGTCCTGAGTAAGGAAAAAAAAGCCCTGAAGAATCCCATTAGGGGAAAGTGTCGAAAAAGACCCAAATATAGCCTATTCATACGCTTATTCATCCTTTTTCTCATGTGAATAGGGTATATAAGAGTAATTATTAGCAGACGAGGTGGCCAAGTGGTTAAGGCAACTGCTAATCCATTGTGCTCTGCACCCGTGGGTTTGAATCCCATCCTCGTCACACACAACTATCTTTAGTGTATAATGTCCACAAAAGTAATATTAAAGCACATCGTGGTTTAAAATGTAAAAGAAAGTCATAGTTTAGCATGTAAAAAAAAGTCATAGTATAGTATTTCAAAAATAAGTCATAGTATAGCATGTTGAAAGTCGTAGTATATTATGTCGAAGAAAGCCACAGTATAGTATGTCGAAAAAAGTCATGGTTTAGTTTCTCGAAAAAAGTCATAGTAATAGTATGTCAAAAAAAGTCGCAGTATATGATGTCAAAAAAGTCATGGTATAGTATGTTGAAAAAAGTCATGGTATAGTATTTTGAATAAAGTCATAGTATAGTATGTCAAAAAAGTCGCAGTATATGATGTCAAAAAAGTCATGGTATAGTATGTTGAAAAAAGTCATGGTATAGTATTTTGAAAAAAGTCATAGTATAGTATGTCAAATAAGTCATAGTATAGCATGTTGAAAGTCATAGTATATTATGTCGAAGAAAGTCAGTATATTATGTCGAAAATAGGAATAGAATATTATGTCGAAAAAAGTCATGGTTTAGTACAGTATGTCGAAAACATTAATAGTATACGTCTACAAAAGTCATTACATAGTATGACTATGACTAACAGTAGACAAGGTGGCCGAGCGGTTAAGGTGGTAGATTTCTAATCCATTATGTTCTACATGTGTGGGTTTGAGTCCCACTAGAGTGTCTTTTGTGCAGTATGTCCAAAAAAGGTAATATATAGTACATCCAAAAAGTATGTCAAAAGTCAGTTTTGTATGTCCAAAAAAAATCATGGTTCATAATGTCGAAAAAAGTCATAGTATAGTATGTTGAAAAAAAGTCATAGTATAGTATGTCAGAAAAAGTGATAAGTTTAGTACTTCAAAAAAAGTCAGTTCACTATGTCAAAAAAGTCACAGTATAGAATGGTGAAAAAAGGCATCATATAGTATGTCGGAAAAAGTCATAGTATATAGCATGAAAAAAAGTCACAGTATATTATGTCATAAAAAAGCAATAGCATAGTCTGCATGTTATACCTTGCATATTATTGTCTGTGCATCATAATTTGTATGTCATAATTTGAATTGCAAGTGATGATATACTTTTAAACTCCTCCTGATTGGCTGCTGTATCTCTGACCACTTCCTGTTTGAGAAGCTGGGCGTGGCTGTGCTCCTCCCTCTGTTTAGTAAGCTCCACCTCCACTGCTGACAGACTCCTGACACACACATACACACACACACACACACACACACACACACACACACACACATACACACCAAAAAGTTTTATCTCAACACATCTGTCTGAATAGACTGTAATTTATTTCTACAGACAGTTAGTATGTTGATATATGAACCTGTCAGCGTGCCTCCGTCTGGCCTCCAGATGTTTACACTGCTCCTGCAGACTGCGCCTCTCCTCCCTCCTCCTGCTCAGTTCCTCTTGCAGCTCCTGTACACAAAACATAACATAACAGGACATCATGGAAAATCTTAAAATGGAAAAACCATAAATATATATTTATATACATACTGAACACTATACTGTTTTCATTTGACTTATAATTAGTAAAGAATTGCAGTCTTTTCTTAGAGCCTTGCTAAAAAATTACAGTGACATCAGTGCACTTTTAGGAAACCATGAGATGCTTAAAACAATATTTTGCCTCCTAATTACCATGCAGTGGAAGTGCAAATTTTTGCATGAATCCTGTAAACTGTATTTCAAATATTTTCCACCAACCTGCAGTTCTGTTTGCTGTTGTTTTGTCTCTTTCAGACAGATCTCTGTCTCCTTTTTGTGGGACTCAACTTTCTGTTGCAGCTCAGCCATCTCTTCCCTTTTCCTGTCCAATTCTTTGATCTTCCTGTTCACCTCCTCCTTCTTGTTTTCCAGCTCGTCCTTCGTCTTGTCAACTTCATCCCGTGTCCCATCCAACTCATCCCTTTTCTTGTCCGCCTCGACCTGTATTCTGTCCAGTTCATCCTTCGCCCTGTCCACCTCGACCTGTATTCTATCCAGCTGGTCCTGCTTTTTGTGGAGCCGCTGAAGTCTAAGAGTGCGTTTGGTTTTCACTTCCTCCAGCGCCTGCTGCTCTACAAGTAACTCCTGAAGAACCTGTTGTAGCTCTGGACACACACACACACACACACACACACACACACACACACACACACACACCAAGTTCTAATCTATGACAAGAGGCTGAAGACTCTTCATCACCATCTACATCAATAGCCCGTTAGCTTCTGTAAATAAGGCAGAGATGATCAAACATGGTTTAGGTTTCTGAACAGAAGTTTTGTTTCCTTGAGTTTGGGTTTACCTCTGGCTGCCATCTTAGGAAGTTGCTGCAGCCAGAAACAGTGATGGAGTACGGGAGTCCTGGATTTGGACTCGAGGCCGACTCAAGTCACTATTCTCTGGACTCGTGACTCGACTTGGACTCGGGCACTGATGACTTTGATTCGAGGATTATGAAATCAGACTCTGGGATTTATGAAATCAGACTTGAGCATTCATGAAATAGGACTTGGAAGTTGGATGAAGTTTCTGACTACTTTTATGTGTAATAGGCAGCGATAGAGTACTCAAGTTCTGGACTCGGACTCAAGTCGCTATTCTCTCTCGGGACTGCAGCTCAACACACTTCGGTGAAGAAGAAGACATACTGTACTTTCTTTTTAATGATCCCCAAGGGGAAATTTGATTTTTACACTCTGTTGTTATATTACAGACATGCACAAACAGGACCTTATACATGCACTAAATAGAGAGATGTCAGAGTGAGGGGGCTGCCCATTAAAGGCGTCCCGAGCAGTTGGGGGTTTGGTGCCTTGCTCAAGGGCATATCAACAGTGCCAAGGGGGTGGGCACCTCTCCAGCTACCAGTCCACACCCGTACTTGGTCCGTACGGGGACTTGAACTAGAGCCCCTCCGGTGAGCTATTGCTGCTGAAGGTTGCTGACTGGATAACAATCAAACAAAACATTTAATTCCATAATTTATGGATCATTGGATCCATTACAAACCCTGCTGCTTTAGCGCAGGTGTTTGTGTTACCTGTGTGTGTGTGTGTGTGTGTGTGTGTGTGTTATTACCTGCTCTGTGTGTATTGAGTTCAAACTGCACTGTGATCAGCTTTAGCTCGTCCTCTCTCATAGCAGAAACTGTGGAGCTCTTTTTACTCAACAGTGCCTCATGCTGCTGCAACAGCTCCTACACAAACACAAACAAAACCTGTTAGCTAGTTCTTCCTATTCTGTTTGAGTGAAGTCAGCTGTTGAGTTTTTTTTTTTCTTTCAGGTTCCAGCATGTCACATCATAGAATCGTTTGTTTCACTTGTGATCCTTTATTTCATATAATATCATTATGTTTTTTGTTTGTTTTATCTAAAACATTTGGCTGTGTTGTAACCCCATTTCTGCCGACTCTACATGTGTGTTTGTTGTGTTGCTGCAAATTGGATTTAGTATCACCTCCTAAGCAGAGCTCAGGAAGTCGCCCTATAGTCGACGGAAAACGGTTAAAACAAAAGAAGAACTCATGGCGACGGATAGAAGTTATTGTTAGTTCCTACAGTGGAAAAGGACGATAACTGTCTCTTTCATCTCCTCCTGCTCTCCTCTGGTCACCTTGACTCTGTTCTGCAGTCGTTGCTCCTCTTCTCTGACCTCCTCCACTCTGTTCACAGCTGTTTGATGCTCCTCGCTTCTCTGAACCAGCCTCTGCTCCTGCTGCTCCACCTGCAGGGAGGACAACAGTGTTTACATGTTGCTCACTGACCTGCCAAAAGTAAAGAACACTGCTCCAGTCTCTTCTTCTTTATTTACTTTAAATTTTTGGTTCTTCTCAGTATTTTAAAATCCTAAGACTCCACTGACTGAAAACAGAAATGTATTGCCAACTAGGTTTTCACCTACAAAGAATTTTCATTGTAATTGTGGTGAATAAAAGTCACATTAAACATAGTAAGGAAAACACAAACAAAAAACAAGTACTGCAAAGGTCAAGAATCATAAAAAGCAGAAAATAAATAAATAAATAAAGAGAGCTGTACAGTGTTTAAAACAAAGAAGATGTAGTGTGCAATTGTTCACAGTATGAAGAATATGTGCAATGTGCAAAAACAATAACCCAACAACTAACGCAAGATTGCTGAAAACATTTTTGTTTTGGCTGTCTGACTTCAAGAAACCAGATCTTCTGTCTCATTTTTATTTGCAATGTAAACTACATTTTCTGTAGACTTGGGTGTCACAGTCATTATTAAAAGCCAACACAAGAAAAAAAATACAAAACACTTCATTATTTTAGATATCAACAGGTTTTGAAAACACAAAGTTCTGAGTTTACCTGAATGTTGAGTGAGTTTAGACGCTCCTGAGATTTCTGAAGATCAGACAGCACGTCAGATAATCTGCATGCACACACACACACACACACACACACACACACACACACACACACACACACACACACACACACACACACACACACACACACACACACGAAGGAACAAGTTAGCATTCAAGTCTAACATCATGTAACCTTTCTGATTCATAATTGCTTGTTTAAGGTATTTTACTGTTTGATAAAATGTGGTCTAAATCTATGTTTTTATATTATTCTTATCTGAAAGAATAAAATTACAGAACATTGCAGGAGTGTAATGAACTGATGAAGCACAATAAAGTAACTTGTGTTTATGATGGAAGTTTATACTCACATAAACATCCCAACTTCACATCTTCCAGCTCTAACTTTATTTGTACCTGTCTGAAGCCGAGTGTATTTTTGTGCAGAGTCGTTGGAACTCCTGCTCTCTGCTCCTCAGTGCCTCTTCCACCTCCCTCAGCATCCGCTCCTTCTCCTGTCTCCTCCTCAGCTCCTCCACCTCATCCTCCTGCAGCGCTCTGGAGATCAGTTCATATGATGAGGATGAAGAAGATTCATGTGAGTCTGGAGGTCAGAGGTCAACCTGTGAGACTTTACCTGACATGCTGCGTGGCCTCCAGCAGACAGATGGCACTGTCCTGAGCTGAGCGCTGTAACACCTCGGCCTCCCGCTGAGCTGAGCTAGCCTGGAGGAGACAGTGAGATAATGTGTAGATGCGCGTGTGCGCGTGTGCGTGTGTGTGTGTGAGTAAGTGAGTGTGTTTATAAGTGTGTATGTGTGAGTGTGTACCTTGTCTCTGGCGGTGTGTATGGAGCTTTGAGCCTCCAGCAGCAGTCTGTCAGCCTGCCGGAGTTCAGCTCGTCTCTTCAGCAGAGTTTTCTCCACACACTCCACCTCATCACACACCTGCATCACACTGCTACACACACACACACACACACACACACACACACACACACACACACACACACACTCATTTACATAATCCCTCCCAAAATCCTTAACCTAAACCCTAAAATAAAGTCTTGACACTCACACTTTGAAAACTGAGGACAAAATGTTTTCACTTTCTAGGTCACAGTACATATTAACCTGGGTTTTTAACCCACAACTGGGCAGAACAGTTGCTTTTTAGAGTCATTGTGAGAGGGGTCATGATGTCAGATTAAGTGTGTGAACGATCGATCTCTTGGCCGTTTGGTTGGATTTCTGGCAGGTGAGATAGTCTTGTCTGCAGTTTCGGGTTCAGGTTGAATTCTCAATTTCCACCATGTGTTCCCAGATATAGCTGCTGAAAGACAGCAGTCATCATGACATAATGACAGAATTTTGCTTAGGGTCCTGGGCACAAGGATAATTAGGAATTGAAAAGAAAAATGATTTCAAATTCATGGGAAGATGCAGCATACACTAAGTAACAACTACAACTGACTTTTTTATTATGCCCTCTTACTGATTTTTAATATGTTGTTGATTTTATTCCATCTCTCCTAACTTCCTATTTTATTACTTCAACTTAGATTTTATAATGTTAGTTTTGTATTACATATTGTTTACCTGTATTGAGGCAGATCCTAACCCATCTGCCTCGAATGGAAAGCTCTTTGGATCAACTCCTGTTTTTTTTAAATGTGCTAGATATGTAAAAATGACTTGACTCTAAAACAACAACTCTGCATCTCTAAAGACAGCTAAAACAACTAAAACTGTTGTTTTCATATTGTTATAAACCGTAGTCAGCTTGTTTTAATATTATTGCAGTAGTATTACATGTTGTGCCTGACTGTAGTCTGGACTCAAACGTAAGTATAGAAGGGAGATTAAAACATGTTAATGCAAAATATAACATTTAATATAATCATACAGTTTCAGTACAGCCTCGCAAGGAGAAAACACACACAAACACATACAAGTAGACATTTAGCATAAATTCAATGAAAAGGGTGTGTCAAATGAGTGCGTGTCTGTGTGTGTGTATATGTGTGTGTTACCTGTGTTGTCTTAGTGTTAGTCGTAGTTGTTTGGTTTCCAAACGTAGTTTCTTCCTCTCTTCCTCCAGTCGCTCTGCTTCTTTGTGCACACACTCACAAACACACCTGTCTCCCTGCTAACACACACACACACACACACACACACACACACACACACACACACACACACACACACACACACACACAGACACATACATCATGTTTTTTTTTTATTGTTATTTTAATTTTATATAACCCTTTTATTATTTATTTTTCTGTACTATTTCTACCTTTGTGCTGCTGCAACAACCCTCTGAGGAACAATAAACATTTATCTTATCTTATCAATTGAACTGAGAATCTATTTTGTTATCTGCAACAAGTTTCTTTGTCTCTGTGGGTTCTGTTAGAGAAGCCTAATTGAGACGCTCACCGTCAGGGCCGTTTCTAGCTTTGGGCTTTGTAAGATGCTGTTTGGGGGCCCCTATTTTGTAAAACTACGATGGGGAGATTCAAACCTTTAAGATGATCCGTTGAGATGCATCAATCTGTTACACTTTAGGAGGAAAACAGGCTAGATTCGTAAAAACCTCTCTCAAATTCAAATTAAACATAACAATTTAAACCTAAAGAAAATGATAATAAAAAAGTTAACAATGAGGCTCTTCTACGCCAATAAATGCAAGAGATGCAGGATTTTCCTCAAACAGATTTATTTAAAAAAAACAATTGAACAAAGAAAGCTACTTGAACATGAAATATAACTCAAAATAATTATAAAAAGATTGGGCCATTTCCCAAAATGGACAAAAAAGAAATAAGGGTTTTTACTTAGAAGAAAAAGTCAAATAAAATACTGCGGGACCATTCTGTTTCTCTGATCGTGGTCTGTAATCACAGTCTGATGTTTTAGGCCATTTCACAAGATGAACAGAAAACGAAAATATGACCTATGAAATATGGAGGGGTTGCTGCTTCTTGGTCAGGAGTGATAAAGAACCTTCTGGTTGTGCTTGGTCTGAAGCCACACCGTATTTGAGAATGGCAGCTGCAAAGACAAAGCTCTTTAGTTTACCAAGCAAAAACAGTGAGTTTTATTTCTAAAGCACGACAACACGACAACACACTAAAGTAATGTTACTATGGAAAATATTTAACAGAAAAAGAGATGACTGAGAAGCGACACCTGATTACGACTACAATATTTGCCCAATAACACACCCTCCTTCCTTAAGTGTAATGATACCGAGCTGCCAACAAAATGCTCTGCAGCCTGCATAATCTCACACAACGGGTGTCACTTCAGTCAATCAGTCCAACAGCACAGTCTATTCACATGACATTTTTTTTTTTACAATCCTAGCCAGCTAGCTGAGCAAGCTAAATTATCAATTTAGCTGAGGCAAACTGAGCTAGCCAGCAGGGAAAAAGTAGCAAACTTGCTCAACATTTGGCTAGCATTATAGCTACCCCCTCCACCCCACAAGATCATTTCCATCATAAACAAATGCCTTACCTTCATCCTCTGAATGTTTTTCTTCCTTAGTTTTCTTCTTTTTTCTGCCCCAGAGGGATATGCCCGTTTTAGTGTCATTAATAACCGCTACTGATGTGACATGAGGCTGTCTGTCATCCCAACGGTAGACGTATAAGAAAAACAAAAAACGGCAGACGTCCCTAACTGCGACTTGATTAGCCCACAAACAAAAGCGAAAGCTTCCCTATCATAGCAGCTTAGTTTAGTCTATCCTCAATTAAATTTTTAAGCTTAGAAGTGCTTTACTGAACACATGTGGAGGGTAGGCTGGCTAGTGAATAAAGACAGGTAATTTTATTTCTCCCAAAATATATTGAGGCTGAGTGGGCTGAACTTGCAACTTGGGGCCCCCTAGTGGCTGCGGGGGCCCTATGCATCCACATAGTCCGCCTATAGGAAGAAACGGCTCTGCTCACCGTGTCTCTGTGTTCTGGGATGTTACAGTGCAGCGCAGCACCACCTCCTGGAGGACTGTAGACAACGGCTGCAGGTGAACCACAGAGGAGCCAGGCAGGCCCAACCAGGGGAGTCTGGCCGTCAGACAGCCCAGCAAAGATAGCTGCACCTGGGGCAGGAGGGGGAGGAGGAGTTTGTTCTCTGGAGCTTCTGTCAGCATCACTGCCTCCTCCGCTGTCCCTCCACTCGGCTTCTGCTGGAGACACTTTACATCAGTCTGAAGTGCTGAACAGCTGATCTACAGTCAGAATATGTTTCCAAATGTGTGTGTCTACCTGTGTCAGAGTCGGTGTGTGTTAGGGGAATGTAGACCCAGTACCCTCCTCTTGTGGGAGGTCTGACCTGCTGTCGCCCCCTCTCAGGAGAACTGAGGTACTGCAGCCCCAAACCAGAGTCCTGTGTCCCCAGAGAGCCCAGACTAAGAGCCTGAGAGAGAGAGAGAGAGAGAGAGAGAGAGAGAGAGAGAGAGAGAGAGAGAGAGAGAGAGAGAAAGACAGAAAGAGAGTTTCCATTATGCTCTGAATTTTGTTTTCCAACCTACAAGATCAATATCTGATTAAATAACTCAAGATACATGTAATTATGTATGTGAGATCAAACAGGGACTGGTTGTCATACATTAAGAGAGTGCACTCGGGTTACTCTTTACAAACTCTTTCAAACATCTGTCAGTTTAATGCTGCCTTCTGGTAAATTCAGCATTAAACAGAACATATTTACTGTTTTTAAATAAAACTCAAAACCTAATTCCTGCTATTTGTCTCAGTGATCTAACTCATCTTCAATCATTCACTTTACATTTCATAGTCAGAAAAGCGGTGAGAAGTTAAGGCTCTAACACACCAACCTGATGGCCGAACGTTAGCAGAAAAGTCCGACTGCCTCCCTGAGTTGGTCAAAAAAGTGCCTCGGAACACACTGAAGCGACGCCTACTTGAGCGTACGTTCTGTGCGTGCGCGAGATGTAATACATCGCCATAACAGCAGGCGGCGCTAATCTGTATTGTCGCCCAAAAAAATGAAAACTGGCAGCTGATTGGACGAACACGTCAAGTGGGTCTGGCTTCTCCTAAACTTCAAAGCCAGACCATAATGGCGGCTCATTCGGAATACAATCTCGTATTTTACGAAAATAGTTCACCAAAACGTGTTTCTGAAAACATTTTAAGCGAGAAATAGGCCATGCAGTTGCTGAATCTGTCTTCATTTCAGATCGACAAAGGTCAGTTTAAAAGATTTGCGGCAGATTTTGAGAGACGTTAGTGAGGCTCATCCCGCTTGTCATTTCCAGGTTAGCGCTCCACCAATCAGATTGGTCATTGAGTCCGACTGCCCACTGGCCGATTCAACATGTCAAATCGGCCCAAATGAACGCCGACGGCTCCTCCGACTGACGACGGCACGGAACACACCAAGCAGACTCGAGTCACTGACCTCACCAGACTGTCCGACGGCCGATAATCGGGTTGGTGTGTCAGCGCAATTTAGATGAAAATAATAAAAAAATATCAGAGTTTGTCTGAGATAAAAAAAAAAAAGAAGCTGAAAAGTCTCACACTGTGTCCAGGAGGTATGAAGCACCACTGTCCTCCATCTCTGGTCTTGGTCCTGGTCCGGTCCAGCTTCTGTCTCAGTCTGTGTGTATGTCTCTGAGCTTTATCCAGCTTCGCCCTCAACTCCTCCACCGTGTGAGCGTGTTCAGACTGCAGCACCGGTGTGTGTTTACTCTGTCTCTCTGAGCTTCCTTCAGGTTGGTGAAAGCTGCCGTCGAGCTCCTCCACAGAGTTCTGACAACAACATACACACAGGAAGCGGACCAAGTCCGTTTTATATATATATAACCCAAAATCACAAAGTTGTCTCAAGGGGCTTTACAATCTGTACTGCAAAACAAAACAAAAAAGCAAACAGCAAACAAACAAAGATCCCCAATGTGTGTGTGTGTGTGTGTGTGTGTGTGTGTGTGTGTGTGTGTGTGTGTGTGTGTGTGTGTGTGTGTGTGTGTACCTCCACCATGTGGTTCAGAGCTCTCAGTTGTTCGGAGGCTGACTTCAGCTGTTCCGCTGTCAGCTGATCCGAGTCACACATGGACCTGCTGAGCTGCCGTAGTTTTCTGTTCAGACGTCCGATGCTACTCTGATGACCATCGCTCTGTGAACGCAGCTGGATCACATCACACCACACTCAGTCCCAGCATGCACTGCTGCTCACAGATACCGTGCTGTTTTACTTCAGTTTATTATAACTCACAGTCACTTTATATTACTGCTAAACATGTTCTGTATTACACCAGAACAATTATGATTTTTAAAAAGCCACAGAGGCAAAGTTGTGAATCAGTTTCACACACAGTAAATCCAATGACCGTAATGTGCTAATGTGGGTGAAAAAATGGTAAATAAGTGTGATTTAGGTGGTGATTTCAGGTGTGGTTCTTTAACTATGTTTTAAAATAAGTATCATCAGTATCAATCAGCATTTGAATGTTGATTTAGAATTTGAATCTCAACATTAAGAGTGAAGCTTTGAACTATTCGATACAGCCCTAATCCATTGAAACTGCAAAACTGACACTGTTAATATTGGAATTGGTTTACTTTTCTACCTAAAGGACATGTAGAATACAGCAGAGAATAAACACAATATGAACCTCCGTTCTCTGACCTGTTGTAGCAGCGCATCTCTCTCCTGCTGGACGTCCTGCAGCTGCAGAGCGCTCTGCTTCAGTTCCCCCTCCTATAATAACATATTTGAAATGAACAATTCATTTTAATATAAATAATCAAAAACTCAGAGTCTGGCTGGCCATATTGTACTGCACTGCTGATCAGCTGTGTGTCACACAGAAATAATCACTGGTTGCCTGATTGTCAGACTGTTGTCTGATCAATTCTGTTTTTATGAAGCAGTTCTAAATCTGTGTGATCTATAGAAATTAAATGTATCCAATTTATATATAAATCCATTTTATGTCTATGGTGTGATTAGTGGATGGAATCAGGATGAGGTTCTGGTCTGGACTGTTGCAGACTCAGCTGATACTGACCAGTTTGTGTTGAACGTGTCTGTTTCTGCTCTGAGACCGATGCAGTCTGACTCTCAGTCTCTCCAGCTCCTCCTGTAGCTTCCAGTCTGGCTCCTGGTCCCGCTCCACACCGCCTATCACCTGGGCTTCCAGCTGGGCTGCCTGATCCTGATCCTGGGCCACCAGGGCTTCCAGCTGGGTTATGTGGTCTTGACCCTGGGTCACCTGAGCTTCCAGCTGGGCTATGTGGTCTTGATCCTGGGTTATCTGGGCTTTCAGCTGAGTTATGTGGTCCTGATCCTGGGCTAGCTGGGCCTGCAGTCTGGCTATCTGTTTCTGGCTGTGGTTCTGGTCTTGTTGGAGCTGTTCTGTGCTGGTTCTGGTCTGCTGGATGGCCCTGTAGAGCTGCTCCACACTCCTGGACAACATGTCCTCAGGACTGACAGGATTGCTGGGGACAGGGCAGTCAACAGACATGGACACACTGCCTTTATATGACTCTTCTCAGTGTTAAGTCCCTTTCAGACCTCATTATGTAAATGTTGATCTCATGTCTAGAGAAACTTTTACATAAACATCAGTGTCCCAAAGTCGGACCTGTAACATTTGTGTAACACTCCAGTAGGCCAAAATGAAATACTTGACTTGCACATACGTGTATGCCGGTACAATACATGTCTTGTCTGGCACAAGTGTCAACTATACATATATAGTGTTTTCAGTGGAGTACTGTCACGCTGCTATTAATAGACCGCTTACTGACACTGGACACCACAGACCTCAAATACAGTTTGTCAGTCAGTCTGGTGAAGACCGCTTGTTCTCTGTGCTGCAGACAGTATGCATTTAAAAATAAGTTTATACAAACTTCTCCTGCTGCTGTTTCCACTGCAATGTTTTATCTCCTAAACTTTGTTTATGGAGGTAGCAAGATCGATGCCCACATTTCCACAAGACCTTTGAACCTTTCTTCTCTCCACTATCTGATGTGAGAGCATTAACATGAATAAACAGGCTGTTTAGACAATAACTTAGAAAAACTGAGCAGCAGAGGTTCTTTACAAACAGGATTCTCTTTTAAGGAGGAGAGGGTTAAAACTGTAATGGAGAATGCGGGAATTGATCTCACTACCTCTCACATGCTAAGCAAGCACTCTACCATTTGAGCTAATTCCCCTATGAGGTTTATAAGCCCCCACTTACAATCTCGCTGTTCAGTATCAAACACTCCCTTTAATCAGACCGTTTGTGCCTGTCTCCCCCCAACAGTGTAAAACTGTATGAATCATTTCAAGTAGTGGAAAGTGTTTGTGCTCCCAACAAACAGCTGAATCATGGACTCTGTCTGCACCTACAGAGCATATGGACGACATGGCCAAGTGGTTAAGGTGATGGACTGCAAATCCATTTTGCTCTGCAAGGATGGGCTTGAATCCAAGCCTTGTTGCAATCAAGTTTCCATTAGAAAAATATGCTTCATTATAACAACACTAGATTATAGATACTGTATGCTTCAGTTTGCTAAAACAATGGTTCCCAAAGTGGGGTCCGGGGTCATCAGCAAAAAGTGGAATCATTTATTTTCACTATAATATAGTAACACAATGACAGAGTGTATAACTATTTAGGTCATGGGTTTTATTGGTTGTATACACTTTCTGTAATAAAATATGTGAAAGCAAAAATTCAGTCAGAGGATCACCAAAGTTATTAAGATTCATCGTCTGAGCGTTGACAAAATGTGTGTGAATACATCTATTAAATGTTGATTTTACTGGTTAACTGAAAGTTTTGACCTGCTGGTGGAGCTAGATAAAATGTCAATTAAAAAATAAAATTCGATCATAATTTCATGGCAATCAATAGTAGGGCTGCACGATATGAGGAAAATATCTATTTGCGATTATTTTGACTGATATTAAATAATAAAATATGTGATTTTTGCGAGGATCTGTACCAAACAAAGATTTTTTTTTAGTCTGTAGGATACGATTTGTAGGCCGGGACATCTTTGCAGCACCACAATACTTTATTTTAGTATGGTTTTACACATATTTCACCTTTAACAAATATTGCGCCTCCCTGCGATTTGGATATTGCACTAGTTGCGATTTCGATAAAATTGCGATTAATTGTGCAGCCATAATCAATAGTTGCTTCCATCCGGATCACAGTGTTGGCAACCCATCCACAGAGTGAGTTAAGATGCATGTAAAATGCTACTGACAGTGGACGAGGTGGCCGAGTGGTTAAGGCGATGGACTGCTAATCCATTGTGCTCTGCACGCGTGGGTTCGAATCCCATCCTCGTCGGTAGAGATTTTGACATTGACTGAGCTCAAAAACTTCAGTATCTTAACTGACAACTTGATGTTGTTGTATGTAGTAGTTGAGTACTGGTACCTGTACTTATCCTCTGGTTCACTCCGAATCTCCTGAAGATCCAACATGCCAGCTGTAATCTGATCTAGCTGAATTCTTGTCTGGTGTAGGTGGGTCCTGGTGTCTTCATACTGGCTTCTCGTCTGGTGTAAGTGGGCTTTGGTCTGGTCCCGTTGGACCTGAAGTCTCTGGACTACTTGCTGTAAAGATAAGTTCTCATCCTGGAGACAGATAGACAGACAGACAGACTAACTGGTTTATATCACCTAAATAATGTTTGTGAACCTTTTTGTGTGTGTGTGTGTGTGTGTGTGTGTGTGTGTGTGTGTCTGTACTGACATGCAGTGTCTCGATGGTTGACTGTAGCTGAGACTCTCGGATCTCTCTAGTATGTTTCTCTTTGTCTACAGCTGCCTGCAGAGCATCACACTCCAACTACACACACACACACACACACACACACACACACACACACACACACACACAGATGCATTGCTGTAGATTTAACTACCCAACAGAACAAAGAATGTGAAATTTACTTCACGCTGTTTTGGTATGAATTTTGTGAGGATGCGCTCTGTTGTACATGTTACTGTAGTAACCTGCTAACCTTGTTTTGTTTAGCTAAAAAGAGTCATATCTGATGGAGAGGGGATTAAAAAAGCACAGGCACAGGTAAACAGAGCGCGTCCCCACAAGATGGCACAACAATACCTAAATACAGCAGTAAAATACAACACACACATCAATGCAGCAGTAAGGTTTTTTTTTCTGACCGATAGCCGTCCCTCATTAACCGTTAATCAACAAGCACGTAAACTGCGTTCATACACACTCTACGCAGCCACAATGTTGTTTGAATTGTTGTGGACACATGCAGCTACTTTCCAAGTATAAACAACAATAATGTCTGCTAAATATAATAATAGGTTTAATCCTATACAAGGTCAACAAGTAACATTCAAAATGAACACAGAATTATAATAAACAATGTCTGACCTGAACAGTTACCTGTCCCATTGTCATCTGTTGAGTTAGCTCTTCCCTCAGCTGCTGGAACTCCCCCTCCAGGTCCACCTGTCTGTCTCTCAGAGCCTGGGCCTCTGTCCGAAACACAGACAGCTTCTCCTGCTGGACGGATATGTCCTAAAGATAGACAGACAGACATGTATTAACCAGGAAAACTAAAATATTTTCCTTGCGAGACACACACACTGACCTGTCTCTGTGCCCTGGTGGTGTCCTCCAGCTGTCTGCAGTGTACCTGAGTGTCCTCCAGGTGGAGCTGCAGACTCTGGTTTTCAGCCTGAAGACTGTCAACCTGCTGCTGAGCATGATGAGCCTGAAATACAAACGCAGGACACGCACACACATGCACATGCACACGCACACGCACACGCACACGCACACACACACACACACACACACACACACAGAGTACAGTTTCACAGTAACAACACTTCACAAACATCCTTTAAATTCACCTTATTACAATGATGTTCATGATTATGTTATTTTATTACTGGTCATCTTAGCTTCTTTTATTACTGCTTTTTACAGTCATATATCGTAATGTTGTTGTTTTATTTTTCTATTGGCAGTGCGTCACACTGGATTAGTCTATACAGATGCTGGTCATATAATTAGAATATCATGAAAAAGTTGATTTAGTTCAGTAATTCCATTCAAAAAGTGAAACTTGTATAATGTATACATTCATTCCACACAGACTGATATATTTCAAGTGTTTATTTCTTTTACTTTTGATGATTAGAACTGACAACTAATGAAAACCCCAAATTCAGTATCTCAGAAAATTAGAATATTGTGACAAGGTTCAATATTGAAGACCCCTGGTGCCACACTCTAATCAGATAATTAACTCAAAACACCTGCAAAGGCCTTTAAATGGTCTCTCAGTCTAGTTCTGTAGGCTACACAATCATGGGGAAGACTGCTGACTGGACAGCTGTCCAAAAGACGACCATTGACACCTCGCACAAGGAGGGCAAGACACAAAAGGTCATTGCTAAAGAGGCTGGCTGTTCACAGAGCTCTGTGTCCAAGCACATTAATAGAGAGGCGAAGGGAAGGAAAAGATGTGGTAGAAAAAAGTGTACAAGCAATAGGGATAACTGCACCCTGGAGAGGATTGTGAAACAGAAACCATTCAAAAATGTGGGATGATTCACAAAGAGTGGACTGCAGCTGGAGTCAGTGCTTCAAGAACCACCACGCACAGACGTATGCAAGACATGGGTTTCAGCTGTCGCAGACCTGGTGTCAAGCCACTCCTGAACAAGACACAGCGTCAGAAGCGTCTCTCCTGGGCTAAAGACAAAAAGGACTGGACTGCTGCTGAGTGGTCCAAAGTTATGTTCGCTGATGAAAGTAAATTTTGCATTTCCTTTGGAAATGAAGGTCCCAGAGTCTGGAGGAAGAGAGGAGAGGCACAGAATCCACGTTGCTTGAAGTCCAGTGTAACGTTTCCACAGTCAGTGATGGTTTGGGGTGCTATGTCATCTGCTGGTGTTGGTCCACTGTGTTTTCTGAGGTCCAGGGTCAACGCAGCTGTCTACCAGGAAGTTTTAGAGCACTTCATGCTTCCTGCTGCTGACCAACTTTATAGAGATGCAGATTTCATTTTCCAGCAGGACTTGGCACCTGCACACAGTGCCAAAGCTACCAGTACCTGGTTTAAGGACCATGGTATCCCTGTTCTTAATTGGCCAGCAAACTCGCCTGACCTTAACCCCATAGAAAATCTATGGGGTATTGTGAAGAGGAAGATGCGATGCGCCAGACCCAACAATGCAGAAGAGCTGAAGGCCACTATCAGAGCAACCTGGGCTCTCATAACACCTGAGCAGTGCCACAGACTGATCGACTCCATGCCACGCCGTATTGCTGCAGTAATTCAGGCAAAAGGAGCCCCAACTAAGTATTGAGTGCTGTAAATGCTCATACTTTTCATGTTCATACTTTTCAGTTGGTCAACATTTCTAAAAATCCTTTTTTTTTAATTGGTCTTAAGTAATCTTCTAATTTTCTGAGATACTGAATTTGGGGTTTTCATTAGTTGTCAGTTATAATCATCAAAATTAAAAGAAATAAACACTTGAAATATATCACTCTGTGTGGAATGAATATACAAGTTTTCGGGTGCCGAATACTTGTTGTCAGGTGCCGAATCAAATCAAAGTTTTGCACGACTAAAACAACTTTTGAACGTACCCATGTTCCAACGAAACAAGTTCCTTCCTGAGGCTATTTTGCAGAGGTAGCGTCATTGTCCGTACACAATGACGCTTAGGCTTAGCGCTTAGCCCCCCAAGAAGATTGTGATTGGTTTGTGTTTGTGTATTAAGACTGGAATGTTTTTCTCCCATCCCGGAAAGCTGTGTGGACTCACCAGACCCTCCTCCATAGCGCTGTGGAGCTAGGTCTGGCAATCCAAAATGACACTCCTATTGAAAGGGTATCATACTCCCTGGTGGTCTAGTGGCTAGGATTCGGCGCTCTCACCGCCATGGCCCGGGTTCGATTCCCGGTCAGGGAAAACTTTATGCAATAGGGCTGTCTCAGCAGCAGATAATGATTTGTCTGCTCACGTTTTTTGTGTCACAGTGCTTGCTGACTTTAAGCATGGACTTCTATAGGACTCTACCTGCTTTCTGAGTCCTCTCAAATACTCCTGAAGACCAGAGATGATTCCCTCCAAATCCCTCTGAAGAGCTTCATTAGCCAAAATCTGACCTGGAGGAAGAGAAGAAGAAACCATGAGAGGAAACAAGAGAGGAGAAAAGGAAACAAGGAAAGAAGTGACGAAACAAAGAGAGGAGAGGAGAAGGAGGAAAGGAAACAAGGAGAGGAAACAAGAGAGATGAAAAGAAAACAAGGAGAGAAGGAGATGAAACAAAAGAGGAGAGGAGAATGAGGAGAGGAAACAATGACGGGAGGAAACGAGAGGAGATTAGGAAACAAGGAGAGGAGAGAAAACAAGAAGAGAGGAGGAAACAAGAGATGAGAGGAGGAGACAAGGAGAGGAAATAGAGATGAGAGAATAAGGAGGAGAGGAAACAAGGAGAGAGGAGGAAACAATAAAGGGAAAAGAGGAAACAAGGAGACGAGAGGAGAAGGGGGATGGTAAGAGAGAACACAAAGAGAGGAGACAAGGAGGAGTTATGTTTTTATAACTTTGCCTAACTGACAGCCAATCAAAGGCCTCTGTGATATCAGGTTTTTCTCGCCGCTTTCGCATTTGGAATCGTTGGGTTTCTGTAAATTGTTATATACTGTTACAGTGTGGACTAGACCTAATTTGTCTGTAAAGTGGCCTGAGATAATGATATTGTTATGATCTGACACTGAATTGAAATTGCAATTGAATTGGTCTACCGTCGGTGAGCTGTTGCTCCAGCTCTTTGATCTCCTGAGTCTCCATGGCAATGCGTGACAGCATGTCGTCGAGGCGACCCTCTAGCTCGCTCTGCTTCCCGTTCATCCTGTCCAACAGCTGTCTCCAACTGGACAGCCGGTCGGTCACATGGGCCTGAGAAAGAGAGACCTCAGCCAATTAAAGGTTCACCGGACACTGCTCTCACATAGGTTACTTTTATTATAATATAATAATATGGGTTTCCTAAAGGGTCACTCCACTGATTTTACACCTCCTCAGTGCAGACGCGTTGCTGCTTGCTCCTGCCTCTGCTTGCATATTTCTGCTGATAATCTTGCTTTTCCTCTGAGAGAAACTTTGAGCAGCGGCTCTTGGATACTTATAAATCACTGAACTATACATTTCTTGTAGACATAGCAGGCTATTGCCATATTTCAACATTTTTCTGCGTGAGCGTGGCCTACCAATAGCTCAAGCCTGTCCTAAAGTGACTGTAGCTAAAGCTAATTAGCAGCAAGATGCCTCCCTTCTCCATGGAGGACTACTACAAACTCCTTCAGAAGCCTTCATTGCAGTTCTGGAAACCAAAATTTACCAGTTAGAAGTAAACGTGGAAGTGAACGGATCATGTGGAAATGACACCACTTTACCATTGACCCAAAACAATGGACAAAAACATGGCAACACATGGCTAACTAGCACCAGCAAGACTACGGACAAACAGCAGGGCTGTGGAATGGGTAATAAAAGTGGTAGTCCTCCCTGGAACTCTTTTGGTGCAAGAGTAAATAATTTTCCTGGGAAATGGGAGGACGACTAACAGGCAGGGCACAGCGCCCTGAGATTTGTGATACGACCGGCTGGCCTGCATTATCATCCAGTGAGCGCCTCTTCAACCCCTGTATTCAGTATGACACAGCCTTGGACAGCTGCAAAAGGGAGAATTAGCAACAAAATGCCTCCCCAACAACTGAGTGTGCAGGTGGAGAACAGATTTTCTCCTCTGCTGCAGGACCCTGGACATGACCTGGATTGCGTCTCATCATCACACAGCAGGGTAAGGACTGAGAGCAATTCAAAAAGTAAAAAGCTACAGGGAAAGCTAACAACTGGGCACCAAACTCTGATTGTGGGTGACTCTGCTGTAAAAAGCAGTAAAAAACACCAACATACTCTGTTTTCCCAAAGACATGGTGTCTGACTTGGCCCAAAGAATCCCGGATATCGTGGCAGCACACCCAACTGTGAAGAACATTATACTGCATATAGGGTCACATGATGTTGTAAAGCAAGAGTCTGAAGTGCTGCATTGTGACTTTATGAATCTGCTGAACACAGTTAGCTCCCTAAACGCGAAGGTGTTTATCAGTGGCCCTATACCACCAGTCAGAAGAGGAGCTGAGAGATTCAGCAGACTGTTGGCACTGAACAGATGGCTTTCAACTGCATGTACCGTCCACTCTCTGCGGTTCATTGACAATTTTAACATTTTCTGGGACCGCAGACATCTTTTTAAAGCAGATGGACTTTTCCTTAACAAGCCACGAGTAAAGCTGTTTACCTCTAGCCTACTTTACTTTCTGCACCACACATCTGCTCCCTCGGCCAAGGACACGAGACAAGATAAATCAACACAAACAAAACAAGTGTAAGACACAACAACAAGTGCGGCAGTGATCCACCACAGCCCCCACCTGAGCAAAGATTTGACCATGGAGGACCACAGAACGGAGACAAGAAATCTCAACCCCCCTTTTCACCCATCCAACACTCCTCAAACCCCCTTACCAACCCTGACGCATTTGAGGATCCATTGCTCTCCCCATCCGCCTTTTCCCCTGTTTCCCTCTGCCAAATGTTGGGGTGCACTGACCGGATGGAGCAGCTGGTAGATGCTGGAACCAAATTTGCCCCACTACCTTCTCCCATCATTTGCGCCCAGCATCAAACTGACCCTGTTTTGACTGAACCGCTGAAAGTAAAACGCCAGGCACCTCTGGCCCCTCAAGGACGGCAGCGAACTCCTTCTCACCAGACTGATAAGTATGCTTGTGTACAAAATGAAACAAGCTTTAACTGATATGTGCTGGGCCCAGGCTGCATGCCTAGTGGCACTCATGACTCTTTCCAGGACAAGCCTGGGCCCTGTGTATTCAATTCTTCATCAATCAATGTTGTGATAGGTAATAGAAAAAGAATGGTGAATCCGCTAAGCAAGAAAAAGAAGCACTGCCAACTTAGCAAATTTAGCATCCATTCCTCGTCAACGAGACAGATAATTATTTTAACACACTAACATTAGCCTTACTAAATGTCAGGTCTTTGGCGGGTAAATCTGGACCCATAGTGGGTGAGATGGTTAGAAAATATGGACCAGACTGCTTGAGATATCTGTCATATTGGTCAAAAAGCTTTATCTGTTTTTAATTTCCAAAAAATGGATCACTGAGTCCAGGAAAGTTATTTTATCTGCTTTTATATATTTAACTGTTTAAACTGCTCTTCAATGTTTAATTTCTTATACTGCACTGTAACTTTTTTTCTCGTATTTTATCTGTTTTTAATTTTTTAATCTGTTTTCATGTAAAGCACTTTGAATTGCCCTGTTGCTGAAATGTGCTATACAAATAAAGCTGCCTTGCCTTGCCTTGGGGGGGGGGGGGGTTCTGAAGCTTTCCACCATCTGATCAAGCATTTCTGACTTAATGTCAGACTCATGTTGGTTGAATTTTGGGTGTAAGACTTTTACTTGTAATGAATTGTAAAATCTGCATACTTCTACCACAGATCTTTATTTTAGTAATTAAACCCAGACGGACAGAGCAAAGGGACCTTAGCATGTCAGGGGAATTAGCTCAAATGGTAGAGCGCTCGCTTAGCATGCAAGAGGTAGTGGAATTGATGCCCGCATTCTCCATAAACTCCTAAGAAAAAAGATGTATTTCTTTATAGGGTCTTTCTTTCCATAAAGTTGTCACACATATAATAATGTGAGTCTTTCAATGGCAAATACGGCACTTTTAGTGGACGTAGAGTCCACGGGCTATTGAGGACCAGGAACGCCGCCTTCAGAGTTGGTGACTAAGGCATGGATACCCGACCCCGGGCCGGGTTCAGACAGATATTTTGAAATTATGGTCGGGTTCGGGTCAGGCTCGGTCACATCAGCATGATAAGGCATTTGTTGTAAAATGGTGCTGCGGCTCCTTTAAAAGAGCTCATTTTGTGTGTAAAGTGGGCAGAAGAGAGATAGAGAAAGAGGAAGCAGACGTGTAGATGCGACCGGAGCAGAGTTGGTGGAATAAGTTTAAGTTTTGTACACAGTGTGTGCAGTGTCCGAGATAAACTCCAGACTGAAAGCCAAGTTCATTCATCTGCTCACCAGAAACGGGATTTTAACCCCGACGTTATATAACGTCAGCCCTGGAGGTAACGAGTCTCCCCTGGTTTTCTGATCACGGTCGGAATTGAAGCAAGCAGGAAAGGTTAACACATTGAACATTTTAAATTAAACAGCTTATTAACGTGCGCTTGTTCCCCCGTGTGCGCTGATGCGCTCATCTGTTGACATTTCCGAATGCCTTTCTATAGTTGCTTAATAAAAGCGGGCTTTCCACACAAACAAACCTACATGTGTCATTAGTATGAGAAAAAAAACCCGAGATTTTAACTGTGTCGGGCTTGGGCCGGGTTCGGTAACGGCTCAGTCATAGAGACAGGGGAATTAGCTCAAATGGTAGAGTGCTCGCTTAGCATGCGAGAGGTAGTGGGATCAATGCCTGCATTCTCCACTTCTCTTTTAACCCTTTCCTCTCTCCTCTTCTGACATTAGTCTGTGTTCTGGCTGGAGAATTCAAACAATGAACTCATACATTCATATCACAAGATTTAAAACAAAAAACAGAAAGCATCCTATAAATAAATACAGAAATTAATGAATAAATAAATGCATATAGAATAATAGATAAATGCTGAAACAAATGAAAGTAAATAAATAAATGCATGAATAAATGTATAAATGAACTCCAGTATAAAACTAAATGCATCCTTTCCATTGATGGAAAGCTACATTAACTTGTACTTCATTTGAGTATTCTTTTCTGCTAGACTTCTATAATATTGAAACTTTTACTTTTCTATATTTATCTGACAGCAGGAGTTACTTTTTACTCAGATTCACATTTTACATATAAAACCTATGATCATCTTATAAAATATGATGTATTTGTATAGATTAAGACTGGTATATAGCAGTATGTAGGCTTTAGGCAGAGCCTATGTAAGTGGCCTACGCCGTTGTAGGGAGTTATACTTGTCCGCTGGTGTATCTGCGTCATTCTGGCGTATCTCTTTAAGAGAATATCAGAGCCGGTATGTGTGTGTGTGGGGAGAGTGGGGTAAAGCGAGTGAGAGAGTGACAGGGATTAGCTCCGGAGCGAGTACCAACTTCGGCGGTGGAGATGTAAACCAAGTGTCTCCCCTGTGCTTTCTGACCATGGTCAGAAAGCTGTAGAAGGAAAAGTTTACCCTCTCCTTGATTTCATGTTGTTCACGGAGAAGTAGAACCCAGAAATGAGTAGGAGGAAACGCGACGCTGCCTAGCCATGGCTTGACTTGTAAATTGACAGTTCATAATTGCCTCGTAGGTTTACATTGCAGCCAGCGAGAAGCCACCGCATTTTGCAGCCTTCTGGCTTCTTGACACTGCTCTCACATAGGTTACTTTTATTATAATATAATAATATGGGTTTCCTAAAGGGTCACTCCACTGATTTTACACCTCCTCAGTGCAGACGCGTTGCTGCTTGCTCCTGCCTCTGCTTGCATATTTCTGCTGATAATCATGCTTTTCCTCTGAGAGAAACTATGAGCAGCGGCTCTTGGATACTTATAAATCACTGGACTATACATTTTTTGTAGACATAGTAGGCTATTACCATATTCCAACATTTTTCTGCGTGAGCGTGGCCTACCAATAACTCAACAATTCAACCTTTTCTTGTCACTTATTTCTTGGCAAAATTTCAGTCTTGGTATTACTTGATCTCAGTGCTGCATTTGATACGGTCGACCATGACATATTACTAGACCGATTGGAAAACTGGGTTGGCATTTCTGGCTCAGTACTAAAGTGGTTTGAGTCTTATTTAAAGAATAGGGACTACTTTGTGTCTATAGGGAATTATACATCTGAGCATACAAATATAACGTGCGGAGTTCCCCAAGGCTCCGTTCTGGGGCCTCTCCTGTTTAACATCTACATGCTTCCACTGGCTCAAATTATGGAAAACAATAAAAAAAAAGTTACCATAGTTATGCAGATGACACACAAATTTATATAACCTTATCGCCAGGGGACTATAGTCCAATACAACAACTAACTAAGTGCATTGAACAAATTAATGACTGGATGTGCCAGAACTTTCTTAAATTAAATGATAAAAAAACTGAGGTGGTTGTTTTTGGAGTAAAGGAGGAACGATTAAAAGTCAGCACTCAGCTTCAAACGATAATGTTAAAAACAACACACAAAGCCAGAAATCTTGGTGTAGTCATGGACTCAGACCTGAATTTTAACAGCCACATTAAGACAATTACAAAGTCAGACTATTACCACCTTAAAATATATCAAGGGTTAAAGGACTTATGTCTCAGCAGGATTTGGAAAAACTTGTCCATGCTTTTATCTTCAGTAGACTTGACTACTGTAACGGTGTCTTTACAGGTCTCCCTAAAAAATCAATCAGACAGCTGCAGCTGATTCAGAACGCTGCTGCTCGAGTCCTCACTAAGACCAAGAGAGTGGATCACATCACTCCAGTTCTGAAGTCTCTACACTGGCTTCCAGTGCCTCAAAGAATTGATTTCAAAATACTTTTGCTGGTTTATAAATCACTAAACGTTTTAGGGCCAAAATACATTTCTGATCTGCTACTACAATATGAACCACCCAGACCTCTCAGGTCGTCTGGGAGAGGCCTGCTTGTTGTCCCCAGAGTTAGAACTAAACAGGGGGAAGCAGCGTTTAGTTTTTATGCTCCACATATCTGGAACAAACTCCCAGAAAACTGCAGGTCTGCTGCAACTCTCTGTTCTTTTAAATCAAGGCTGAAGACCTATCTTTTTGATGTTGCCTTTCTTTAAATAAGCATTGTTGACACTGTATAACAATCTATATAAGCATATAAAAAGAAATTCCTTAAACAAATAACAGAATTGAATTTATGATTATTCCGGTGACATTCTTTTGCAGAAACGGACATATCTCTGATTATTTCTCTGATGCAGGCATGACAATAGTTGACAGAAGAGACAGACGTTAGGCTGGTCAAAAAGTTAGTCGAAGTAACTAACTAATTTAGGCAGAAGGCCTAAAAAGAAAAAAATAGTCTATAAACACTCTGAGTGAGTTCTTGACTATTTAGAGACAGACTGCGGAAGAAATAAAATAGTTTAAGAACACGTTCTGGACTATTAAGAGATTTTTGTCTGCATGGCTGTACCGGGTTTTACAAGGTTTGCCGAAGAAAAGAACTAAGCTTTGCAGTGACGACCACATCGAAAATGATAAGAGTATACTAAAGGAAAAGCTTCTGTAACTATGGGGAATGAAACCTCAAAGCCATGCGAAGCATCTGGACCCATAGTGGGTGAGATGGTTAGAAATATGGACCGGATTCCATGAGATGTCTGCCATATTGGTCAAAAAGCTTTGGCTTTCCACAAAATGGATCACTGAGTCCAGGAAAGTTAAGATTGAATTTATGATTACGAGTGACATTCTCTTGCAGAAACGGACATATCTCTGATTGTTTCTCTGATGCAGGCATGGCAATAGAGTGACAGAAGAGACAGATGTTGGGCTGGTCAAAAAGTTAGTCGAAGTAACTAACTAATTTAGGCAGAAGGCCTAAAAAGACAAAAAAAAAGAAGAAAAAAAATAGTCTATCAACACTCTGAGCGAGTTCTTGACTATTTAGAGACAGACTGCAGAAGAAATAAAATAGTTTAAGAATACGTTCTTGGCTATTAAAAGATTTTTGTCTGCAGGGCTGTACCGGGTTTTACAAGGTTTGCCGAAGAAAAGAACTAAACTTTGCGGTGACGACCACATCGAAAAAGATAAGAGTATACTCAAGAAAAGCTTCTGTAAATATGGGGAATGAAACCTCAAAGCCGTGCGACGCATCTGGACTCATAGTGGGTGAGATGGTTAGAAAATATGGACCAGACTGCTTGAGATATCTGTCATATTGGTCAAAAAGCTTTGGCTTTCCAAAAAATGGATCACTGAGTCCAGGAAAAGTTATTTTATCTGCTTTTATATATTTAACTGTTTTAACTGCTCTTCAATGTTTAATTTCTTATACTGCACTGTAACTTTTTTTCTCGTATTTTATCTGTTTTTAATTTTTTAATCTGTTTTCATGTAAATCTGTTCATACTTCTACCACAGATCTGTATTTTAGTAATTAAACCCAGATGGACAGAGCAAAGGGTCTTTAGAACATAAGGGGAATTAGCTCAAATGGTAGAGCGCTCGCTTAGCATGCGAGAGGTAGCGGGATCAATGCCCGCATTCTCCATAAACTCCTAAGAAAAAAGATGTATTTCTTTATAGGGTCTTTCTTTCCATAAAGATGTCACACATATAATAATGTGAGTCTTTCAATGGCAAATATGGCACTTTTAGTGGACGTAGAGTCCACGGGCTATTGAGGACCAGGAACACCGCCTTCAGAGTTGGGGACTAAGGCATGGATACCCGACCCCAGGCCGGGTTCAGACAGATATTTTGAAATTATGGTCGGGTTCGGGTCAGGCTCGGTCACATCAGCACGATAAGGCATTTGTTGTAAAATGGTGCTGCGGCACCTCATTTCGTGTGTAAAGTGGGCAGAAGCGAGATAGAGAAAGAGGAAGCAGACGTGTAGATGCGACCGGAGCAGAGTTGGTGGAATAAGTTTAAATTTTGTACACAGTGTGTGCAGTGTCCGAGATAAACTCCAGACTGAAAGCCAAGTTCATTCATCTGCTCACCAGAAACGGGATTTTAACCCTGACGTTATATAACGTCGGCCCTGGAGGTAACGAGTCTCCCCCGGTTTTCTGATCACGGTTGGAATCGAAGCAAGCAGGAAAGGTTAACACATTGAACATTTTAAATTAAACAGCTTATTAACGTGCGCTTGTTCCCCCGTGTGCGCTGATGCGCTCATCTGTTGACATTTCCGAATGCCTTTCTATAGTTGCTTAATAAAAACAAACCTACATGTGTCATTAGTATGAGAAAAAAACGAGACTTTAACTGTGTCGGGCTCAGGTCGGGCTCGGACATAAATATCTTAATGCATGTCGGACGCGGGCCGGGTTTGGACGGAAAAATTCAGCCCGATTAGACCTATATTGGGGACGCAGATGGCCTGAGAACAGCAAGGGCCAACCTGTCTCGTGGCATCAGGAAAGCCAAATTCACCAAAAAAATAACCGGACATTTTAAAGACAGCAGAGACACATGGAGCCTGTGGCGTGGTCTCCAGACCCACCACGGACTACAAACCCTCGTAACAGACCTGTGACAGCAACACCTCTCTGCTGAACGAGCTCAACAGCTTCTTTGCCAGGTTTGAAGCACACAACAGCATGCCCCCACAGAAAACCACCCTCCTCCCCACGACCGGGATCTGTGCCTGACTGCAGCCAGCGTGAAGAGAACCCTCCCCAAGATCAACACCCGCAAAGCTGCAGGTCCAGACAACATCCCTGGTCGTGTGCTGAAGGACTGTGCAGAGGAGCTCAAAGATGTATTCACAGACAAATTCAATGCTTCTCTGAGTCAGGCTGTTCAAAGCCACCACCATCATACCTGTTCCAAAGACGCCCTCTCCATCCACTTTCAATGACTATCGCCCCATTGCACTGACCCCCTCACATCATGAAGTGCTTTAAGAAATTGTGATTGGTTGGAACCAAGGCTAGTCATGGCTCACATAAAATCCACTCTCCCCCTCCACCCTGGACCCCTACTAGTTTGCATACCGAGGTAACAGATCCACCGAGGATAGGACTAGTATGGTGCAGCGGTAATAACCTCTTCCTGAACGTTGACAAGACCAAGGAAGTGGTTATTGATTTCTGGAGAGGTCACACCCCGAAACCCCCACTGACCATCAACGGTGCTGCTGTGGAGAGAGCAACACCAAATTCCTGGGGGTGCACATCAGTGAGGACCTCTCCTGGACAACAAACACTGCATCACTGGCCAAGAAGTCCCAGCAGCGCCTTTACTTCCTCCGCAAACTGAAGAGAGCAAGAGCCCCCCCCCCCCCTACCCATTATGTGTTACTTCTACAGGGAACCATTGAGAGCATCCTGTCCAGCTGTATCACTGTGTGGTACGCGAGCTGCACTGCCTCCAACCGTAAGTACCTGCAGCGCATAGTGAAGGTTGCTGGGCGGATCATTAGTGTCCCACTTCCCTCACTCCTGGACATCTACCAAACCAAGCATTGTGGGTGACCAGCCACCCGTCACACAGCCTCTTCAGCCTTCTGCCATCTGGGAGAAGGTACCGGATCATCCGAGCCTGTTCCACCAGACTGGCAACCAGCTTCATTCCCCAGGCTGTCAGGATACTCAACACCCTCCCCTGTCTCCCTCCCCTCAGAGGTTTTTTTAGAAGCAGGAATCTCTTTTCAGCCACATGAGCATGAAGGGGGAGGAGAAAGGAAGGAGTGGAGCAACTGCAGACAGGGGAATTAGCTCAAATGGTAGAGCGCTCGCTTAGCATGCGAGAGGTAGCGGGATCGATGCCCGCATTCTCCACAACTCTTTTAACCCTTTCCTCTCTCCACTTCTGACATCAGTCTGTGTTCTGGCTGGAGAATTCAAACAATGAACTCATAGATTCATATCACAAGATTTAAAATGTTAACCACAACAACAAACAGGAAGCATCCTATAAATACATACAGCAATACATTAATAAATAAATAAAATAATGGATAAATGCTGAAACAAATGAATAAATAAAAATAAATGCATGAATAAATGTATAAATGAACTCCAGTATAAAACTAAATGCATCCTTTCCATTGATGGAAAGCTACATTAACTTGTACTTCATTTGAGTATTCTTTTCTGCTAGACGTCTATAATATTGAAACTTTTACTTTTCTATATTTATCTGACATCAGGAGTTACTTTTTACTCAGATTCACATTTTACATATAAAACCTATGATCATCTTATAAAATATGATGTATTTGTATAGATTAAGGCTGGTATATAGCAGAATGTAGGCTTTAGGCAGAGCCTATGTGAGTGGCCTACGCCGTTGTAGGGAGTTATACTTGTGCGCTGGTGTGTCTGCGTCGTTCTGGCGTATCTCTTTAAGAGAATAGCAGAGCCGGTATGTGTGTGTGCGTGGGGACAGCTGGGTAAAGCGAGTGAGAGAGTGACAGGGATTAGCTCCGGAGCGAGTACCAACTTCGGCGGTGGATATGGAAACAAAGTTGTGGCCGTATTTTGCAGCCTTCTCGCTTAATACTGGACCAGTTTCAAACAGTTGTCCCCATTAGTAAAACACGGGAAAATAGGGTCTAGGTTGAAGAATACAAAAGTTCCTTTTTAAAGTTACACTAGTTATGTGATTTATGCCAACATTTAATATGAAGGGATTGACAGTACTGCTAGAGGATCAAAGAGGAGCCAGAATAGCTACAATGGCTGGAGATTTCAAACAATGTTTCAGTCTCTGCTCTCAGAAGGTGGAGAGAAAAAAAGGGTCAAAACCATTGGGGAGAACGCAGGCATCAATCACGCTACCTGTCGCATGCTAAGCTAGCGCTCTACCATTTGAGCTGATTCCCCTGTCATACAAGCAAAGCACCAAAAATAAGCCTCTGACCTACTTCTGCCTTCTGTCTCTGTCTCCAGTCCAAAGTTCACTCCCCCTCCCCCTCACCTCTCCCTCACCACTCTCCTTAAATGTGCTTCAGTAGTCTAAAGGCCAATTTATGCTTATGCTTCTGCGTTAAATCAACGCAGTGGGTACGTACGTAAGTACGTGGAGTAGGGCTGGGCGATATGGAATCAAAATCAAATATCACGATATTTTTGACCAAATACCTTGATATCGATACCACAACGATATTATAGTGTTGACTATTGGTGCTTTCTCAAAATATTTACACAATGAGATTTTTGATAAATAATCATCAGTAATGTGGATATAATGACTAAGTGGGTAAAGGCAAATAATAGAACAGTTACAAGAACAGTCTGGTAAGTTCAGACAATGACATAACTTTACTGTAATGCAGCCTTTAAAACCAGGAAAAGACAACACTTATGCCATATTACGATATCCAAAATCTAAGACGATATCAAGTCTCATATCACGATATCGTTATAATATCGATATATTGCCCAGCTCTAACGTGGAGTTACAGACCCATACGCTGGACCCTACGCCTTAAGGCCTTTTTATACTTCTGCGCCAAATCTACGCCGTTGCTACGCACGTAGGTACGTGAAGACACAAACCTACGCCGGACCCTACGCCGTAGCCTGACGCGCACCTCTCGAAAAATTTAACTACACGTCAAGGCGACGCAGACCGCAAGGACTGTGATTGGTCAGTTAATACATCATTTCCGGCGTGTAGCTTTTCCGGTTTTCCCGTCCCTCTATAACGCCATTGTTTTGCCCGGAGTTGTTTGTTTCGTAAAAACAACGATGGATCAAGTTGAGGAGCGTCTTATAGAAGAAGTAAGAAAGTACGACCATCTTTATAACTCGTCTTCGGCGCACTACAAAGATTGCCAGATGGCAAACAATTCATGGAGGGAAATTTCCCAAAATGTTGGACTGGTCACGGAGGGCATGAAGCGGTGGAAAAGCCTGCGGGACAAATTTGTTCGTCTCCGCAAAAAGCTGGCGCCAAGAAGCGGTGATCCAGGTGGCAAAAAGGTGCCTGCTTTATACCATTTTCTGTCCTGGCTGGCACCCCATGTCAAGCACCGGACACGGAGTCGAATTTCGAATCTAAGGTAAATATAATTTCATTGTTTACCTCTGTTTTGTGTGGGCTACTAAGCAAGCTAGCTAACAATGCTAGCAGGTTGTCCAAATACATGTCGCCATGGTACATAGTCTGTAACGTCTGTGCAAGCAAAATGTAACATAACATAGCATGCTGAAAATGTTGGTTTGATATGCTGTTTTTATAGCGCTAAGTTTGTTGTTTACCTCTGTTTATGTGGGCTACTAAGCTAGCTAACAATGCTATCAGGTTGTCCATATACGTGTCGCCATGGTACATAGTACATAGTCTGTAAATGTTGTGATATGCTGTTTTCATAGCGCTGCTAATTCCATATCTTATAACAGACTTCTGGTCGCAAATCACACTGCATAGACCACAAATGTAATTACCTGCACAGACAAAGACCAACCAACTCTCTCTTTGTCTTTCACAGGAAGAGAGAAGTCTTGGATGCCAGGCTAGGTTTTAGCTAAAATTAAAATAAAACACAACACCACTTTTTTCTTTTTTGGAGGGAGTGGTGAGCAATTTGAGTGAAGTGGGGTGAAATCTGAGTTGAGTGCGGAGCGATATTGTTCTTACTTAAAAGGGATTTTGAAAACGATACCACACTGATAGTGGAAGCGGAGAAGAATGCCGTGTGAAATATGCAGCCAATGGCAGGCTTATACCCACAGTCTACCTCCGATGAGTAAAGTGGGATTTATGCTTCTGTGGAGGCTCCACACAGAGCTTTCGCTGTAGCCTACTTAAGGCCTGAAGTTTATACTTGTGCGTTGGTGTGTGCGTTGATCTTTTTAAGAGAATAGCAGGGCCGGCATGGGTGTGCGCGTGGGGAGTGTGTGGTAGAGCCATAGACTGGGTAGAGCGAGTGAGAGAGTGACGGTGATATGCTTCGGAGTGAGTACCGACTCTAGAGGCATAGTGAGAGAAACTGTGTCTACACTGTGCTTTTTGACCACGGTCCGAAAAGTGAACCCTCTCCTTGATCACATTTTATGAACAAGGAGAACCCGGAAATGAGTAGGGGGAAATGCAACGCTACCAAGCCACGGCCAAGCAGACCAATCACAGTTGTAGCAGTCTCCATTGCCGCGACTTGTAGTTACATTTTTTGAGAGCTGCATGTCATGGTGTGAGTGGTACTAGAGCTAAGGAAGATAAGGTGAAGATAAGGCGAAGATAAGGCGAAGATAAGGCGATGCTCCAAATTTTTTAAAACACCCGCTCTGGGCTCCATCCAAAATCATCTTGCTTGCCCTTCCCGCTCGTTCACACTCTGCTCACCTGCTCTGGATCAGACACATGTAATTAGCTTAAACTTAGTTTCCCATCGTCCCCTGCTGGCCATTAGAAAGAATGCAGATTAAGGGCACTTCCGCATTGGCTTCACGTTTCAGGGCCAGAAGTAGCCGCTTGATCATACACCAAAGCATTGAACACATTAAAAGAATTTGAATGGCAAAAAGTAAGACCAGGGATTTATTTGTTTGGACCAACAATAAAGTGGAACTGTTACTGAAACTATGTACGTCTACCTAACTAGGGCAGCAGTGTTTCCAAATGTCTCCTTTTTGGGGGCTCAGAGTAGTGCTGAGATGAGGCATAAACGTAAGATTTTTAAACCAAAACATAGTGTAAATGTAGTCAAAGAGAGATGGTGCTAACATGGTTAAAAAGTCCACACAGAGACACAGGATGTGTCTCAGCTCCACACTACCTGCTAATACAGTACAGTATGTTCTATCTACATTATTTACATGCTTTTTAAGATCTTCCTGGATCTGTTTCACCAACATTCACAATTTGTTTTCATGTCTCCAGCAGGGAGAAGCTCCTCTATTTCCTTTGCACTGCATTGTGGGACAACAGTGTCCATCAACAGCACACTCAGAAAAACAAGTGGATTTAATCTGAGGTCTTTGAGTACTTCATGATACTTTGTTTGGTCACTTTACCAGTGTGAACAAAATACAGACAGTGACACAGAGAGGTATTTGTGTACTCACACAATCAGATCAGTCTAACAGTCTCGTCCCCAGAGACCACACACGGCTGCTGGGCAACATCGTGTCCTTCCTCCTCCCCCTCCTCCATTTCTCTAACTCTATCAGTTCACAGTAAACAACAACATCTCACCTCCTCCTCTCAGTTCCAAAACACATTTACTTCTTCATCTCTCTGTTCTTCTCTCCGTTACAAACTTCCCTTCCTCTCCTCCTCTCTCCCCTTGCTTTGAATCAACACAGGAAATCTTTCTCCCAGCCAATGAGAGAGCACAGCTGCAGAGTGACAGGTCATCCTCTGTCCAATGGGAGTGAATTAAAACTGGGAAGACCCAGCCCCTCAGAGGGGGGGGGTCCCAGAGGAGGGGTCAGAGGCTCTTACAGAGGCGACAACCTGTTGTTTCTGTAGTTTCTCTGAACATGGACATAGATTGACAACAGAACCTGAAGCCAGAGCAGCAGAGGTTTTTTAGAAGCAGGAATCTCTTTTCAGCCACATGAGCATGGAGGAGGAGGAAGCGAAAGGAAGGAGAGGGTGAGATGGGAGATTCTCAGTGGAGTGAGTGCAGACAGGGGAATTAGCTCAAATGGTAGAGCGCTCGCTTAGCATGCGAGAGGTAGCGGGATCGATGCCCGCATTCTCCACTCCTCTTTTAACCCTTTCCTCTCTCCACTTCTGACATCAGTCTGTGTTCTGGCTGAAGAATTCAAACAATGAACTCATACATTCAGATCACAAGATTTAAAATGTTAACCACAACAACAAACAGGAAGCATCCTATAAATAAATACAGCAATACATTAATAAATAAATGCATAAATAAATAAATAAAATAATAGATAAATGCTGAAACAAATGAATAAATACATGCATAAATACATGTATAAATGAACTCCAGTATAAAACTAAATGCATCCTTTCCATTGATGGAAAGCTACATTAACTTGTACTTCACTTGAGTATTTTTCTTTTCTGCTAGACGTCTATAATATTGAAACTTTTACTTTTCTATATTTATCTGACAGCAAGAGTTACTTTTTACTCAGATTCACATTTTACATATAAAACCTATGATCATCTTATAAAATATGATGTATTTGTATAGATTAAGGCTGGTATATAGCAGTATGTAGGCTTTAGGCAGAGCCTATGTGAGTGGCCTACGCCGTTGTAGGGAGTTATACTTGTGCGCTGGTGTGTCTGTGTGGTTCTGGCGTATCTCTTTAAGAGAATAGCAGAGCCGGTATGTGTGTGTGCGTGGGGAGAGTGGGGTAAAGCAAGTTAGAAAGTGACAGGGATTAGCTCCAGACAGTGTCCATCAACAGCACACTCAGAAAAAACAAGTGGATTTAATCTGAGGTCTTTGAGTACTTCATGATACTTTGTTTGGTCACTTTACCAGTGTGAACAAAATACAGACAGTGACACAGAGAGGTATTTGTGTACTCACACAATCAGATCAGTCTAACAGTCTCGTCCCCAGAGACCACACACGGCTGCTGGGCAACATCGTGTCCTTCCTCCTCCCCCTCCTCCATTTCTCTAACTCTATCAGTTCACAGTAAACAACATCTCACCTCCTCCTCTCAGTTCCAAAACACATTTACTTCTTCATCTCTCTGTTCTTCTCTCCGTTACAAACTTCCCTTCCTCTCCTCCTCTCTCCCCTCGCTTTGAATCAACACAGGAAATCTTTCTCCCAGCCAATGAGAGAGCACAGCTGCAGAGTGACATGTCCTGTCCAATGGGAGTGAATTAAAACTGGGAAGACCCAGCCCCTCAGAGGGGGGGGGTCCCAGAGGAGGGTCAGAGGCTCTTAAAGAGGCGACAACCTGTTGTTTCTGTAGTTTCTCTGAACATGGACATAGATTGACAACAGAACCTGAAGCCAGAGCAGCAGAGGTTTTTTAGAAGCAGGAATCTCTTTTCAGCCACATGAGCATGGAGGGGGAGGAGAAAGGAAGGAGAGGGTGAGATGGGAGATTCTCAGTGGAGTGACTGCAGACAGGGGAATTAGCTCAAATGGTAGAGTGCTCGCTTAGCATGTGAGAGGTAGCGGGATCGATGCCTGCATTCTCCACAACTCTTTTAACCCTTTCCTCTCTCCACTTCTGACATCAGTCTGTGTTCTGGCTGGAGAATTCAAACAATGAACTCATACATTCAGATTTAAAATGTTAACCACAACAACAAACAGGAAGCATCCTGTAAATAAATACAGCAATACATTAATAAATAAATGCATAAATAAATAAAATAATGGATAAATGCTGAAATGGAGAGTCATGGAGTCACAGGACAGTGTCTTGGAGTCACAGGACAGTGTACAGGACAGTGTCTGACTGTCCCGGGACAGTCATGGAGTCACAGGACAGTGTCTTGGAGTCACAGGACAGTGTACAGGACAGTGTCTGAATGTCCCGGGACAGTCATGGAGTCAAAGGACAGTGTCTTGAAGTCACAGGACAGTGTACAGGACAGTGACTGAATGTCCCGGGACAGTCATGGGAGTCACAGGACAGCGTCTTGGAGTCACAGGACAGTGTCTGACTGTCCCAGGACAGTCATGGAGTCAAAGGACAGTGTCTTGAAGTCACAGGATAGTGTACAGGACAGTGTCCGACTGTCCCGGGACACTGGGAGTAGGAGGAAATGCGACGCTGCCTAGCCACGGCCAAGCGGCCAAGCGGACCAATCACAGCGACATTGTACATTTAGGCTACGGTGTAGAGTATGGCGGTGTAGGGTCCGTATCTACACGTCTGGTGCGCATGCGCGAAAGCTGCATGCTGCCTGTTACCTGCTCCAGCCTTTGAGTTCGCTTTTGTTAACTTTTATAACTTTCATTCTCTTTTGTTCGTTCTTGTTTTATCACTTTAACTCTGTGAAGTCCTGCCCTCTCTAACAAGGTTGCTTTGGAGAGTTTTGGTGCTTTTTAAATGTTGTTTTTAGCAATTCCGCTTTCACCGGGACATGCTGCCTTTGTTTACTCAAGAGTACAGCGGATCGCTCTAATGCCGGCCGGCATTGTGACGAGACCAGCTAATATACCACCCGAACTCTGGAGAAAAACACACCGGGGACGCAGAGGAGGGAAGCAACGTCAGGGGAATAGAGGAGGGTCGAGACGGGACGGACATATGGAGAGGAGAAGATTTAAGCCCCGTCTCCCCTCTGTTGTTATGGGAAATGTACGGTCCCTTAGCAACAAAATGGACGAGCTAACGGCGCTAACGCGGAGCCACCCGGTGTACCGTGAGTGCAGTCTGATGTGTTTCACGGAGACATGGCTGCACAGGGACATTACGGACCAGAACGTCTCCGTGGATGGCTTCCACACTGTCCGGGCAGACCGGGATTGCACCGAGAGCGGTAAGCGGAAAGGCGGGGGGCTTGCCATTCTAGTAAACAGCAGATGGTGTTATACCGGTCATCGTTGTCGTGTACATCCCTCCCTCTGCAAACCCAACATCTGCCTGCAGCATCATTCACACCACCATCTCTAAACTACAGACTCAACACCCCAGTGCCCTCATCATCATGTCGCGAGACTTTAACCACGTCACCATGGATAGAGTTCTGCCGACGTTCAAACAATATGTGAGCTGTCCTACCAGAGAAGAGAGGACCATGGACCTGATGTAAGCTAACATTAAGGAAGCATACACCTCCTCTTCTCTCCCCCCTCTTGGCAGGTCAGATCACAACCTGGTTCACCTCAAACCCTGCTATGTGCCTCTGGTGAAGAGGAAGCCTACAACCACAAGAACAGTGAGGAGGTGGTCGGAGGAGGCTTATGAGGCACTGCAGGGCTGCTTTGAAGTGACGGACTGGCCTGCACTCTGTGAGCCCCACGAGGAGGACATTGATGGGCTCACAGAGTGCATCACGGACTACATTAATTTCTGTGTGGACTGCAATGTCCCTGCTCGGACTGTAAACTGCTACGCCAATAATAAACCCTGGATCACCAAGGACATGAAGGCTATCCTGAATGAAAAAAATAGGGCGTTCAGAGATGGCAACCGTGATGAGGTGAGGAGAGAGCAGGGGGTACTCAAACTCAAAATCAGGGAGGCTAAAAACAGTTATAGGAGAAAGCTGGAGAGTAAACTCCAGCACAACAACATGAGGGATGTGTGGAGCGGCATGAGAACCATCACTGGGTTCCAGAAGACTGGTGGCATGAGGTTGGAGGGCCGGGTGGACCGGGCCAATGATCTGAACCTATTTTTCAATAGGTTTGATATTGCGGCCCATCCCCGACAAGTCTCTGCTGCTGGCTGCCCAACAAAAACTGCCACTTTACCTCCTCCTACTCCTCCTCCTTACAGACCCTTTGTCTGCACCTCACCACCTCAACTTACACCCTCAACTCACACACCTACCTACAGAGGGTCCCCGTGCTGTGGAAGACGTCCTGCCTCGTTCCTGTGCCAAAGACACCGCGTCCCAGCGGCCCTCAGGACCACAGACCGGTGGCTCTGATGTCCCACATCATGAAGACCTTTGGGAAGCTCGTCCTGGAGCAGCTAAGGCCTATGGTCAGGCCCTTCACTGATCCACTACAGTTCGCCTGTTGGCCTACCAGCCAAGCCTGGGAGTTGAGGACAGCATCATCTATCTGCTGAACAGAGTCTACACTCATCTGGACAAGCCTGCGAGCACTGTGAGAGTCATGTTCTTTGACTTCTCCAGTGCTTTCAACACCATCCGTCCGGCTCTACTGGGTGAGAAGATGACTGCAATGCAGGTGGAGGCCCCCATCGTGTCCTGGATTGTTGATTACCTGATGGGCAGACCACAGTACGTACGCCTAAAGAACTGTGTCTGACAGGGTGGTCAGCAACACTGTGGCTCCACAGGGGACTGTCCTCTCTCCCTTCCCCTTCACCTTCTTCACCTCGGACTTCAACTATTGCACTGAGTCCTGCCACCTTCAGAAGTTTTCTGATGACTCAGCAATAGTGGGCTGCATAGAAAAGGGTGATGAGAATGAATACAGGACTGTTGTGGGCAACTTTGTCACTTGGAGTGAGCTGAACCATCTACAGCTCAATGTGACAAAAACGAAGGAGCTCGTAGTGGATCTGAGGAGGGCGAAATCATCTCGGACCCCTGTTTCCATCCAGGGGGTCCCTGTGGACACTGTTGAGGAGTATAAGTATATGGGGGTGTACTTAAATAATAAGCTGGACTGGACTAGAAACGCAGAGGCTGTCTACAAAAAGGGCCAAAGTCGACTCTTTTTCCTCAAGAGGCTGAGTCCATCTTGGATAATGTTTCACACCCTCTCTATGACACACTGGCCCAGCAGAGGAGCACCTTCAGCAGAAGACTACTCTTACCCAGATGCACCACAGAGCGCCACAGGAAATCGTTCCTGCCTGTGGTCATTAAACTTTAGAACACCCCCTCTCTGTAATCATCTCAAACATAGACAATCACTTCTCTTTTTTATTGCACTATTTGCACATTAACACTGTACATTTCATATTTTATGTATTATTACTGTATATTTGTTTTTAATATATATATGTTAAAAGTCTGGATAATATATGTTGTTTGTATACCTGGAGTGGTAACAAAAATAATTTCCCCCTGGGATTATTAAAGTATTTCTGATTCTGATTCCGAACATACGCACATACCTGCGGCATAGATTCAACGCAGAACCATAAATCAGGCTTTACACTGAGATCTCCCACTTTAGCTTACTCTGAATGATTGTGCAGTATTGATCACAAGAAAACAGGCTGAGACAGTGGAGAGAAGAAAGGGTTAAAAGTGTTGTGGAGAACATGGGCATCAGTCCCACTACCTCTCGCATGCTAAGTGAGCGTTCTACCGTTTGTGCTGATTCCCCTGCGTTAACAGCAAACACTCTTCCAATAAACTCCCTCCTGCTGTGTTAAAATGTGGCTCTTCTTCAGATTTTGATGTATCATGATTGTGAAAAAAGACTGACCAGATTCCTCGTTTCGTACATGAGGTCAAATCTTAGACAATCTCTCTCTAAATTCTAAGCGGCTAAAAATATTCTGAGCTGATAATGAAACACAAAAACATCAAACATTGTGATTGGCTGGTTCTCTCTGCATCATCACAGTGGTGTTTCTCATTTTATCTTCCTTAAACAAAGTTTAGGAGATGAAACATTTGCAGTGGAAACACCAGCAGGAGTTTGTATGAACTTCTTCAATGCATCCTGCAGCACAGAGAACAAATGGTTTTCAGCAGACAGACTGATGGACACACTGTAATAACACTCACATGTTGAGGGTCTGTGGTGTCCAGTGTCAGTAGTTGTGTCCTCCGCTCTTCTGTCTCTCTCTCTGTCTTCCTGCTCTCGTCTGGCTGTCGGTCCATCTGTCTTTTTGTCTCGTCAGCTTCGTCTCTCAGCTGTTCCAGGACGGGCAGTTTACTGAAGAGACAACACAGCACCTCCTGCTGAATTGATAAAAACGTCAATTCAGACACGGCTGAAAATAGCATCGAAACTAGGTTTTTCAGGGGAAATATAATTAAAAGGTTTCCTGTTTAATGTAAACAAAAAAGTTCAGTTTAGATTTGGTTTCACTCCACAGAGAACCTTTATTCTTTTGTATATCGTAATTTACGGTTAATATTGTCGTTAAAACATGGCAGTCAAAAATAAGACAGCAGCACAGAGCTCTTTGATGAAAAGATGTACTGTAAATATAACAATTATTACTAGTCTCGCATTGCCAGACCTGTTTCCACAGCGTTGTGTCAGCGATGGAGTACGTACACCACCTATCTATTCTGGGATAGGGGGAAAAAACGCTTTGGCTCGTTTGTATTTCTTTAAGCCAATCCCAACCGTCCTGGGCGGCGCTTAGCCCCGATAGTAGGGAAAGCGAGAAGGGAGGGACATCATATGGCAGGCATTAAGCCTGACTACAATTATCAGGTAAAGGAAACTAAAAACTAAGACTACCTGTCGTGATTTGGTTTCCTCGAGCACTGTGTGTTCGGCTACAGTCTGCAGCTCTGTCAGATGAGTCAACTGCAGGTCAACTTCAGCTTTACACACACACACACACACACACACACACACACACACACACACACACACAATAAAACAACATTTAGAATATTGATAAAGACACAGAGTTTACAGTCTGAAAAGCTGTGACACCATTTCTGAGAGTGGATCTCAGATTACTCCCAGATGTTCTGTACGGATTTCAGACTCAACAGCTGACGAGGTGACTGAGTGGTTAAGGCGATGGACTGCTAATCCATTGTGCTCTACATGTGTGGGTTTGAATCCCATCCTTGTTGAGTTGCTACATTCTTTCATAACTACTTGTCAAAAAAAAAGAGGACTTTTAAATAAACTAAATTATATTTTATCTCTTTGAAACAATGTAATATGTTTCACACATTATATTTTCTATCCATAATCATCTGTGTCTGTGTGCTACGGAGTCCACCTGCTTTACTTCACTTTTGCGTTCCCTTACAAGAGTTGTGTTAAGTTACTGCTGGTAAAACCACATATCTACTTGTGATCCGATCACTTGGATCAGATTTTAATACCAGTAATGTGTTCAATCATATTTGCCTCTGACCACAAACAGAGGAAAACAACTCTTTTGGAGAATGCAGGCATCAATCCCGCTACCTCTCACATGCTAAGCGAGCGCTCTACCATTTGAGCTAATTCCCCTGTGAACTGTACAGTTGCTCACCACTGACTGTATTTTAAGACTCAACAGCGCGTCTCCTCCCCTCCCAGAGCACCAACCAAACTCACCTGAGGAACGGCTGTTCTTCTCTCACCACAGACGACCAAAGGAGTCTTTAAAGCAGACATCTTTCTGTCCTTACCTTTACTCTGCTCTGTTTTGCAGTCCTCCAGAAAGGGGTGTGACGTCCCCATGTCAGTGTGAAGGTCTGAACCCTCCTGTGTCTGCAGGGAGGGGGATGAGGAGGAGTTTCGGGGACTGGAGGTGATGGTGTTCCTGATGTGTCGAGCCTTGCCGATGTATGGACTCTCAGCCACAGAGTCCACAGTGACTACTTCCTGATGACACAGGCGAGGGAAACACTCCGACAAATGTTCGACCTTTGTATTTGTATTTTTGGTTGTTTGATAATCAAATGTCAGTATGAAGTATAACCCCATTCAGACTGGTTATCCTGATAAAAAAAAAAAATATCTAAAGAAATTATACATTAAGTTGTACATTGATATAATAAAAACAAAGAGCAGCCAATATATTGTTATCTGATCTGTATCAACTCAAAAATCCAGTATTGGACCAGCCATACAGTCTGAAATATGTGCGTTATTGTTACCTGTACGCTGCAGGGGGGCAGAGGGTTAAGTTTGGCATCTATCTTGTAGAAAGTCAACTCCTGCTCCAGCTCATACAGTCTGTGTAAGGCTCTGGTCAGCTCGGCTGTCGTCTTTTCCAACTGAAGACATACAGGAAAGTTTTATTGTGAAAGAAGCTACAGAAAGTCTTGGGTTTGTTTTAACAGCAGAAACTTTTTTTTAAAACACAGCAAACCGAAACTGATTCAAAATCAGTCAAATGAGAGAGTAAAAAGTGCAGTTTCGTTATGTCTGTTTCTAGGTCATATTCAATGTCTAAGAACATTCACTTTAATAGTGAGCATGTTTTTAGAATTGATCATTTACAGGAGCGATAACATGCTCAACACTGCAGGTCAAAACACACTAAATATGGCTGACAATCACACACACACACACACACACACACACACACACACACACACACACACACACACACACACACACACACACTGCTCAGTGTGAAGCTACCTGGGGTCACACTGCAGGAGTCTGAAGGAGCTAGGGATGATGGCAGATTGAATTGAATGTTAATGTGATGTCACCTGATAGACCACGCCCAGCAGAGAGAGAGGGCGGGACTAGATGTACAAGACAGGTGAAGAAGAAGAAGAAGCAGAAACAGTACAGTTATTATCTCCACCAGGTGTAAGCCTAGAGGGGATCATGCTTTCGGTCTTACTTGTGTGTGTGTGTGTTTATCTGTCTGTCTGCTAATCTTGCATACTTCTGGACCCATAAGCCTAATACTTTTGGTGCACATTTAACGCCGTATGCTCAAGGACCTCTCGTGGTTGCAGTGATTCACAATAAAAAATTTAAAAAAAAAAAACGATATTATTGACTGCTCTGTTTTATACGGTCATTGACTGCTGACTCCCCACTCTTTTTAACCTTCCGGTAGACACAAGCCACCAACGTGAATTCATGTATCGGTGTAAAACCACATCTCCCTTTGTATTTCATACATTTAAAAAAAGCCTAATGATTCTCCCCGTCGGACTGCATCAACAGCGCCACCTGGAGTGTCCCTCCCACAGTGAACAGTTGTGTTTTACTCTACCTTCAGCAGAGAGGAAACGACTGAAGGAGAAGAAGAAGAAAACAGGACAGCTCTGTAGAACAGCTGCAGGAAACGACAGAGAAGAAGAAGAGAGACAGGCAGGAGGACTTTAGAGGTCAGAGGTCAAACACCTTTTCTCTCAGGAGTTCAGTCTGTCCCACTGCTGGAAATATATACAGCAGATATGTGTGTGTGTGTGTGTGTGTGTGTGTGTGTGTGTGTGTGTGTGTGTGTGTGTGTGTGTGTGTGTGTGTGTGTGTGTGTGTGTGTGTGTGTGTGTGTGTGTGTGTGTGTGTGTTAGGGCTGTCAACAAATATAAATTTGAATATATAGTTGAATAGTAAAAAAAAGCCAATGCCAAACTCCTTGGAACTTATTAATGGAACGGCAAGAGACTCGGTTGTTTATCCGTGACTGCTGAGTAATCCGCGTCACGTCTACTTCCTGCAAACTCCAGAGAGAGAGTGAGAAAGGAATAATGTTACGCATGTATATCTTTTAAAATACATCCTTATGCTCATATAAATATACCTACACAAGTAGTTATGTCTCCATGGTGTTGGTTTGCCGTCTTATGGACATAACGCGCAAAATAGATATTTGAATATATTCAAACTAGTGCTGTCAAACGATTAAAATATTTTATCGTGATTAATCACATTAATGTCATAGTTAACTCGCAATTAATCGCACATTTGTATCTATTCTAAATGTCCCTAGATTTCTTTTTGGCCCATTATTTTTTCGCATTTTAGTGCTTGCTTTGTGCAAATGTTTTTTTATTGAAAACAACATTGGCATACTGTAGTGTTCAATTTAACACTAACATTCTCACTTGGAGCAAATAATCTCTCACACAATGTAACGGCTTTGACGAGGGGGCGGAGAATTCACATCAGCTGTGTGCTTGGTATCAAGTGGTATTTCAGACTGGACGTGCTGCGATGATAGCTCAGTTCACAACGACAAAACACACAGATCACTTTGGTCTTGTCAATGGAACCATTGGGCAACTTTTTAAAAGTAAACTTTCCATTCAGAATCTTATTGGCATCCATTTCGGCGTCTCAAGCTCGCCATTCACTCAAAACGTAACGTTAGCCTACTACTCTAGCCTGTTGTTTTGTTTCCGGTCTAGCTAGATCCGGTGTAGTGTTGTAGTTTTTCTAACGTTACTAGTTGTTGCAACAGCATGTGAAAAAAACTACAAAGTTCGCTAGGCCAAAAAGAACGTTAATCTCGCGATAAAAAAATGTACGCCGTTAAAATGGGTTTGTGTTAAAGCCGTTAATAACGTTTAACTGACAGCACTAATTTGAACCTCTGTGTTTTTTTAGAACGAATATTCAAACGTCATTTTTGGCCAGTTTTGACAGCCCTAGTGTGTGTGTGTGTGTGTGTGTGTGTGTGTGTGTATGTGTGTGTGTGTGTCCTACCAGCTGACTCTTGGTGTGTAGCTCCTGCTCCCGCAGTGTGTGTGTGTGTCGTTGTGTTTCTGTGTGAGCAGTCAGTGTTTGGTTTGTCTCCTCCTGCTGGTGGAGTCGAGTCACTACAGCCAGCTGCTCCCTCTGCAGCCTGCTCAGCTCTGATTGGCTGCTGTCCACCTCCCGCTGCAGACGCTCCAGCTCCTCTGATCACAAACAACAACAATCAGCCATCAAACAACAAACAACATCAGATATTTTAAGTTTTTTTGCGTGTTCGCATGATAGTAAATGACGTACCGGCGCTGAAGCGTTGGTGTGCGTCTCTTCTCTCATCCTGGGTGATTGGCAGGTCGTCCAGTCTGTCCAGAGTCCTGACGTGGTAGAGCAGAAAGAAGCGGGAGTGTGGGAGCGAGGAGGCGGGGTTTCCTGATACCGACAGCTCTGATAGGCTGCTCAGAGATCGCAGTCTGGATACTTCGTACAGCTGATAAGACAAGATACAGATAACTGAAACCATTTTTTCTGATAATCAATAAAAAGTTTAAGTCATTTATCAAACGATATTATCAACTAGTCTCAAATTGTCTGTTTCTCTATTTTATATCTCAGTAAATTTACAATATTTGGGGTGGTTTTGGACTGTTGGTCGGACAGAAAAAGACATTTGAAAATGTCAGACTTAGACAAATATGTTTCACTGTTGTCTGAAAGAAAATAGTCAAGAGATGAACTACAGGGTTTCTCGCAGTTGTTTTTTAGGGAGAGGTGCCTTGTATTGCCTAAAGTATGCCACGAAAGTCAGAATAAATTATTACATATTTATGAAATATAATATTAGTCTTATTAAACTTTAGGGAAAATGAGCAATAAGGCTACATACCACAAATAAGGCCACATATTTAATGATTGGGGTGTTTAAATTTGTCATCTGGTAACTACAGTGATACCCAAACGGGCGGGGTTTCCAGATCTGTCTTATTCATCACATTATAAATTAAAACAGAACTTTATTCATCCTGAAGGAAATTCTTGTGCAGAAGTCGCAGTACAGAAAGTAGGGAAGAGTGCAAATAAACGTATACAGTTAATAGTTATCGGTGAGATGGTACGTTCACTTTGCAATAAATAAATAGAGCAGCATGTAACAGAAAAAACAAGATGGAAAAGTCGAGACTATTAGCTGCATTAGTCATCTGCTGTGATCAGACAGGCAAATTGCAGTCCTACTCAGTTTGAAAAATAACTACCATTTATTTAGCTCTGAACGCAATCTTTCATACACGCACACACACACACACGCATACACACACACACACACACACACACACACACACACACACACACACACACACACACACACAGTTGATCTGTACTCACAGATGTGATGAGGTTGTTTTGCAGGTGGAGTGTGTGTAGTGAGTGCAGTTTCTTCGGCAGCCACATGGGAATGTGGTCGATCCTGTTGTGGGACAAGTTCAGATGCTGCAGACAGGACATGAGCTCCAGTCCTTCAATCCGCCTACACACACACACACACACACACACACACACACACACACACACACACACACACTACTTTACTGTATAGTAACACACTCTGTTGTTGCATAGTTTGTGCAGAAATGTGCACAAAGGAATGTGTTTATTTATTTTGTGTTACAGAGGGACAACAGGGCAGTTTGCTTTATCTAGCTAACCGTATTGAATAGGAGACAACAGTCTTGCAATCAATAATAGCAGCATTAATGCTGTAATAAATAACTGTATTAATAACAATAGTTTGCAGTGGAGCCCAACATGTCATGCTTTAATTCACTGGGCACCGTGACAGAAAATGTGAGCACTAGGCAGATCATTATCTGCTCTCGAGACAGCCCCATAGCATAAGGTTTTGCCTGACTGGGAATAGAACCCAGGCTGCAGCGGTGAGCGCGCCAAATGCTAGCCTCTAGACCACCAGGAAATGTGACATGTTGGCCATAAAACAAATAGTCTATATCGAAAACGATTAATTTACGTGGTTGCTCCGGAGCCGCCGGATGGCCCTCATTTTCAGCTGGATGTCCGTTTCCTTCCGCTTTCTTTGTGTTGTCATTCTAAACTCCGGTGGATTTATGAGGACTATGGTTAACTGCTCCTCAGATCTCTGCAGGTAGACTATCTGTCAAATCTGAGATGGCTTTTGACTAAAACAATTTATGAACGTAAACATGTTCCACTAAAACAAGTTCCTTCCCGAGGCTATTTTGCAACGGCACCGTTATTGCATTCGGCGCTCAGCGCCGCCCAAGATGATTGGGATTGTTTTTTTTAAAAAAAAGCCACAGCACGTTTTTCTCCTGTACTGGAATATTGTGTGGACTAGCCAGACCTTCCTCCGCGGCACTGTGGAGGAAGGTCTGGCAATGCGAGACAATAAAACAAATAACACAAAACGTTACCATATATTACTGTAATGGGCAAAAAGCAGTATTATGAAAAGCTAAGATGACCAGTGATAAAATAACACAATCATGAACATAATTGTAATCAAATTAATTTAAAGGATGTTTGTGAATTCTAGTTACTGTGAAACTGTTCTCAATACTGTATGTGTGTGTGTGTGTGTGTGTGTGTGTGTGTGTGTGTGTGTGTGTGTGTGTGTGTGTGTGTGTGTTGCGTGCGTGCGTGTGAGTGAGTGAGTGAGTCTCACTGGATGTTGTTGTGGGCCAGCTGCAGCTCTCTCAGCTGTGTCAGAGCATTTAGTCTCTCCATGCTTTGGATCAAGTTGTGGTTCAAGTTTAAAACCTGCAGACGCTGGCAGCCATGTAGGTTCTCTATGAACTGAAACACACAAACTGATAAAAACCTCAACTCCACCAGAAGTAATAACAGCAGTGGTGGAAGAAGTATTCAGAAAATGCATTTTCCAGCTGATCCAAGAGGCTTTTTTAAAGAGTTTAATTAGTATGTATCTCAACACATAAAGGAACACTTTATCACAAACACATCTGGAGATACATGCTTTTCAGTGGACTTGAAGCGGAGGAAAAACTGCCATCTGAAAAGTAACTAAAGCTGTCAGACAAATGTAGTGCGGTACAAAGTACAATATTTACTTCTAAGATGTAGTGGAGCAGAAGTAGAAAGTAGCAGAAAAGGGAAATATCAAGTAAAGGACCTTGAATTTGTACTTAAGTACAGTATCTGAGTTGATGTACTAAGTTACATTCCACCACGAGTAGTGGCAGTAGCAGCACTAGCAATGTCAACAGTAATACCAGTGGTATCGACTGTAATACTTGCAGTATCAGTTTGTTCTGACCTTGATGCGTTTGTCTCCAGTTGATGACAAATTTAGGGAATGAACCATAGCCAGAGACTGACAGCCAGTCCGCTTTAACAACAATGCCTCTGTAATATATCTGATACCTAAGAGGAGAGGAAGATGAGTTACTAAAAACTGTGCCATTATATGCTATTAAAGCTTTGAGTCCAGGTTTTCTCCTCTACCTCCTCTGTTCCCCTGGGAGTCTGCTCCTCCTCCTGTCTCCCTCTGCTCCTCCATCTCTGGATCAGACAGCTAGACAGGCTGAGCACAGACAAGAGGTTAAAAAATACAGTATGGTGATGCTGTATTTAAAGAGAGGATGGTGAGACTGGTAGGAAGACAGTCAAACAACCCTACCTTAACCATAACCTAATCCCAATTGTAAGTAAGTGTTGGGTATTATTTAAATACATAAGACATAGTAAAATAAATACTCGTTAATAAATACAGACAAAATATGTATCCATGAAATAAACAATCTAAAAAAATGTCTTTCCTTTTTTCATTCTTTCCTTTTATGGCCCCAAATTGTTTGTAGTTTTAGTATCGTTAGCTTAACTAGTTAACTAGACGAAAAAATAGCAAAAAGTAATTTAAATACTTATTTATAGTATTTAAATATAACGAAAACTGTAGCTAGTTACTAACTAACTAAGGTAGCTAACCAGCAAACTAACGTTACACTAACGTTGGTTTAATTACATTGTCAGTTCACTACTCCCCAACACTATACTAGCTAGTTTTCAGCTAGCTAACGTTAACCGGCTAGAGTCAACTAAAACACATAACCAGTAAACCATCGTACTGGGCAGACTGGGAAGTTACACACACTGACTGAACTAGCTAGTTAGTTTTGTTAAGTTATCAATTAGCTTTAGCCTGGTTAGCCTGAGTGTTTGGTCACCATAGAAACCCAAAGTGCTTTAACTAACTAGCTAGCGGTTAACAGTTATCTAACAGCTCCTTTAAGATAACGTGCAGACCCGGTCAGACTGGGCGTCTAACGTGATGAATCCGGTGACTGACACAAACGGACGGTTATTGGTAACTCTACCTTTGCTAGCGTTAGCCAGGTTGGGTTAGTTAATCCTCGGTCTCCATGGGAACCCGCTGATACAAACGGGTTGAAATAACATTAGTTTATGTCGACGACTTGGAGGAAAACATTTGCTTGATTTAAAAACACGATGTGAGTGTGTTTCATAGCAGAAACAGAAAAAAAAAAAAGTTTTAATTAAATCCTTAGAGCTGTTTACTGTGAGCTCGAGCTGCAGGTGGATGCCGCATTCAGGGTCTCATAATAAACTCGGAATCTTCCCGATTGTTCCAAAACTTGTGCGGTATCTACGAGCAGTGGTGAAATCATAGGGTAAAATGTAACTGAGTAACGTTAAGATGTATTAAAGACACCTGAGGGGAAAACAATTTAAAATGACAAGAATAAAGTCGTAATATTACGAGAATAAAGTCGTAATTTTACGAGAAAAAGTCATTATATTACGAAAATAGTCGTAATTTAAAAGCGAAACAAAATCATTTAGGCCTAGTTAAAAATACGTTACCAGAAAGCTAAAACGAGTACGATAGCAGTCTAAGTCTAATGGCAGCCTCTTGTCAACGTCAACCACTGTTTATTTGACTAACGTTAAGCTGTTGTGCCCATAGACTGTAAATACTAAGGTTGTGCCACACAGTCAACAGGTAATATCTTTTTATCAACGTTAAAACTGTAATAAGTGCTTGCTGACCAAACAAAGGTAAAGGTATGTTGCAGATATGCTCGTTATTTAACGCTATTTGCAAAATATGTATGCTATGTGTATGCAAAGCTAACTTAATGAACAACTTATTTGCCTAGCCTACTTGATTCCTCTCGTGTGGCTAAATCATTTTTTTTAACTTTACATAGTTAAAGAATGTCTGAAGTTCACCATCAAACTAATTTTTGTTGGGAAGAAACTGAAGAAATCTGGCCTTGTGACTATGATGTTTGCCCAAAAGCTACAGCAATGTTATCACGTTATCAACTTCCTTGTTGTTGGACTCTACATTCAAAAAGAAGACCATTCACTCAGTTATAGGGACAAATACCTTATGAGTCTCCCAAATTAATAAAGAAACTTGGGTCCAAAAGTTACATGAATGAGTACAAGCATAAAATAAATGAGACACAGAAAGGGGAATTTAATCATTAAAAATAAGAGCAACATTCCCTACTGTGCAGGGTGAATTCTGCAATTGCAGCGTTGACAGACATAGGAGAAATCACCAACTGGAACTCTCCTGTCTGTCCCTCTGCTATAAAGGCATGTCCTGTGCTGATGAGATCGACTTTATACATTAGACCAAAGGATATGCTACTGTCAAAGGAATCAACTTCCAGGGCCTCTCAAAGGTTATAAAATTAGAAGATTTTATAAGTAAATTAAACATGCAATCTTTCACATTAAATTACAATATTCGGTCAAAAGATAAATCTATTTCATCAAGCCCTGACCGGGAGGACATTGAACAGTAAGTGCCTGCAAACATTATCTGAAGAGACCATGTCAATTTTTTTAGTTGTATACTATACAAATAATAACAAATAAAAGAATACTACTATTCATACGCATACTTATTTACCTTGTAATAATTAGATGTTATTTCTAGCTGTAAAATATTTGGTCAAAATATGATAATCCAGTGAAAGTGGAAAATTATATTGATGTACAATATTTTAATGGCAGTATTGACGCAGGCATGTTTGTCCTCTAAGGATATCAGAGAAACTTTTTAAAGGTATGCCTAGGGTTGCACATACACTATGTTGCTTAAGGAATGTTACCAGTGGCGCAACATGTGGGTATGCACTATATGCGGCGCATAGGGCCGCAGCACCATGGGGGGCGCCAAAGCGATGGTTAAAAAAATATTTTTATATAGGTATCTTTTTATATTTTCAATATGTAGCTGCTGTTGTGCGTTTCTAAATCATTTCTGCATTTCCTCAATGTTATTATACAACATTTTAGAGGAAGAACAGGCTAGATTAGGCGCCCTGTCTCATAAAATTCCATCATAGAATGTTGACATAGAAGAGGGAGGGGGAGGGGAGGGAGCGGGGAGCGGGTGGGCGCCGTGAGCTCTGAGTGAGCAGGTACGAGCGTACGAATAGTAAGTTGCCGTCTATGGAAGAAGAGCAAAGCAAAACAGCTGTTGAGGCTAAAAATAGAAAAAGAAAGAGGGAAAAGGAGACAACATGTCAAGGGATGCGACAGCAGTAAAATATGTGGATGGTGAGAGGCAACAGGTAGGATTTAAAGTGTGACGTCTGTACTTGGAGACTTGCAAGTATTCATGTTAACGGACTAGCTAGCGTTTGCTAACACTGGGAATGTAGCAGCCAAATGGGGGTTTACGGCTAGCTTACAATATGCAAAACCGAGGTTGCTGAGCTGAAAACTGATAAATATAAGTTAGCATGTACAATAAATGACAAGAATCTGGAAAACATAACTAATGCTAAAACTCTGGTTTACCATGCAATCGTGCATATATTTGCTACCAAACTTGGAGGCTTGCAAATATCCATGTTAACAGACTGGCTAGTGTTTGCTAACTTAATGCAAACCAATGTTGCTGATAGCTACATTTAGATTTTGGTTAAACCCTATGTTACCAATCCCATGCATGGCATATCTCAATTTTATTAAGGTCAAATAACAACTAATAAATATAAGGTAGCATGCACAATAAATGACAAGAAGAAAAATAAATAAATATAATATATTTAAAATACAAAATGTGAATGTAATTTCAACAGCAGCACAACCTTACTACATAATAGTTGTCTTATCTGATGCCATCACTAGGCTGATTTAAGAATTGAATTTAGGCTGCTATATTTAACAGTGAGTTCATTTCATTCAGTTGTGAGGATGGTGGATCAGGAAAGACAGGGGAAGGCAACAGGTAGGTCTAACATTAGGTGGAAGTGTAGGGGGAGCAACTTGATACCAACAGATTCATTTCTTAATATTATTGATATGGAAAAACTAATGAAAAATCTATTACATGTTTGTTTGACAATATGTCTTAGTGGAGAAGAACACAGGCAGTGTTGAAGGAGACAGACATGAGGTCGGTGGCATCAAGTAGAGATGAGACCATTGATGACATCAGGTAGAGATGAGACCATTGATGACATCAGGTAGAGATGAGACCATTGATGACATCAGGTAGAGATGAGACCATTGATGACATCAGGTAGAGATGAGACCAGTGATGACATCAGGTAGAGATGAGACCATTGATGACATCAGGTAGGAGTTCTATTAGACCACACAAAACTAAATGACCAGTATGGTTTGAAGTTCTGTTGACCAGCCTATTCACTGTGTCCTTTTTGGGGGAAGAAATAGTGCAGACAGAGATGGAAAGCCGCCACCACCACTCAAATCACTTCAACCAGGGGTGATGATTAGGTTGCCAATTGTCACAAGGGCAACCGTGCAACCGTTAACGTCGCTGATATACTTTAAAATAAACCTTTATTATTTAAAGCCCATACATGATGATGTCCGGCACTTTTTTATTTTTTAAATTTTTTTTTTTTTGGGGGGTGGCACCAAAATTGTCGCTGCATACCCCGCTGACACTGGGTAGTTGCACCACTGAATGTTACTACTACCCTTTATTTGTCTGTCTCCATACAGACCTTCAGACATTGTTGCCACACTGAAGGTTTTGAAGTCAAGGGTTCGCCATCTTGCTCCCACAGCCAACTACATAAATGTTCTTCATAGCGAAGAATTTGATTGTGCCTTAAGAGCATTCAGAAGGCTGATGTCCAAACTGGATATTATTTTTATTGATGAGGATGGTTTGGCAGAAGGGGCCATAGATGATGGTGGGCCTACCAGGGAGTTTTGTAGACTGTTGATGGGACAGCTCCAAGCAAACCAGATATTTAGCATATATATATATATATATATATATATATATATATATATATATATATATATATATATATATATATATATTCAGCAGACTGCTGCACCCTCAGTGCAAGAAGTAGCGATACCGCAGGTCCTTCATTCCAGCAGCAGTCAGACTCTTTAATGCAACATCATAATGTAGCACTGCTAGCTGTTTCTGCAATTTGAGCCATCACTGGACAATATTCTGCACTATGCATATTTGTGTCACCTCCAACTGTGCAATATGTCATTTCTGTTCATCCTCACCATCTGTATATCTGTGTATATATACTGTCTGTTTATATAAGGGTGTTTATTGTGTAAATATGTTTGTATTATTACTATAATTATTATAACTAATTCTATTTTTTCAATTTCTTATATACTTTCTGCATATTTTTTGTGCATATGTCTATTTAATGGGTAGTTATGTTATTCTGATGTGTGTAAATTGTTTTCTTTTGAGCTGCTGTAGCACAGGAATTTCCGAAGTGTGGGATTAATAAAGTCTATCTTATCATATCTTATCTTATCATATCTTATCTTATCTTATTTGAAGGGCCTCTAGAAGCTCGAACCCTGGCCCTTGACAGTTTTGGTATGTGTAAACACAAGAAAGATAGACACAAATGGTTTGTGATTTTAAAAAAAAATGCTATACTTTAAACATTATTTAAACACTATTTTTTTATTCTAATATTACGACTTTATTCTCGTAATTTTAGATTATTTTTTTCCTTTTCATTATAATAAAAAAAAAAAAATACATACCAAAAAATAAGACCATACATTCTTTAGTAGGGACCAAGACCTTAATAAAGAAACTTGGGTCCAAAAGTTACATGAATGAGTACAAGGATAAAATAATACATAATAAATAAGACAAGGACTCAACCTCCTTTTTACAGAAAGAGCATACAGAGGAAACATCAGGTCTAAATTTATGAAAACATTAATTGCATGGATACTGTCTGTGTATACTAAATGTACTATCTGTTTTTATATGAGTTTCTTTGAACTTACTGAGTGGAAAAAAATCTGTAGAATTCAGTCCAAATATTCCTGCTAATGCCAGGAAACATTACAGGAAATAGGACTTCCTCAGGTGGCCCTTATAGTCTGTAGAGTAGAGTAGCCTACTGTAATAAATTAACTTGTACTTTACCATGTTATACCTCTACTGCACTTTATCTGACAGCTTTAGTTACTTACAAATTAAGATTTTTACACACAAACCTCCACCCCGGCGGGGTATTCCGGTACTCCAGGACTCAAACCTGCAGCATGAACGGACCATTCTTTAGTTCATCAACTGGCTGAAGGGTTTTCAAACTTTGACTCACACGAACCAGACCTTTAAAAATATTAACAGTTACTATCATATCAGCACCAGTTTCTAACCTTTTATTATAAGCACTCAATAAAACATGGAAATCAGGACAGTGTGTCAATAGACCAAATGTAATGTACTCAACATGTCTGTTCTAGTTTATGAGACATCTGCAAAAACACAAACTGGTATAATCATTTCTAATCTAAAATCATCTGTGTTAAGCAAGGGCGTAAATCCCAGGGGGGTCGGGGGGGTCAGGACCCCCCCCATCTAATGGTTGTCCCCCCCTAGAAATATCATTAAAACAATGCTGTGTATTGTAAATAACATAATGATGTATACTTAAAATATCTGTGTAAGTAGTAAAACAATACAACCCCCAAAAAATGCTTTTTAAGTTTAGAAACATTTTGATTCCCCCCTCACTCTTGCCTCACAATGGTTTGGTCCACTGCCTGCTGTATGTCAGGATCTGCACTAGACTCACAGTCACAGTCACATCGGGTAGTGACAGGAATGTAGTAAGTAGGCGGTTCAAGGCTGTTTTATTCACATTAAACATCGGATGAAGTTGTTCTTTTCTCAAATAGAAATGATGCTGAGTAATTAATGAATTAGTCATGACAAAAAATTTCGCTATGTTAGTGTAATATAATGTAACGTTACCTAGCTTATTTAATAGCTTGTTGGATAGAAATGCACCCACTACAACTAACGTTATCACAGAGATAAGCCTAACGTTATGTGTGTGAACTGATATTAGGGTTAATATTGAAGATCTACAGTTGTGTTTTCCTGAATATGAAGTTAAGTGGCAGATCAGTTAAATATATATCCTCTGTCCCAGACGAAACCTAATATTTATGTGGAGGACGCAAGATCATTTTATAATTATAATATGACTGCGTGGTGAACCTATGAACCTAACTCATATTTAGACATCTGACGTTAAAGATTTGTGTTGTTGTTGCCCAGATAAAAACAGACATAAGATCCTTTTTCAGTACACCAAAACGCCAAGTAAGTACAATAAGTCCTCATGTCAAGACAATTTGGTATCATCTTTATAAGAATGGGTGCTTATGGAAATACTAACGTCACTATGTCACAGGCAAAGGAGACAGAAAGAACTGAAGAACAGGGAGACCAGGGACAGTCAGGTGGAGAGTCTCAGGTAAGTGTGTTGAGCTTAGTTCATATTTTTGGAGGTGTGTGGCCGTCACGGTTAGCAGATGAGCTTTACTTGTGGCTCACTAATTTACATTATGATCAGCTAATTTAACAAGTGTACAAAAGCATTGTATTTCTTTTATATGGGGAAATATTTTCAAAATAAGTCATTATGATTTAAGGTATTTTTGTGGCTTGATTGTAAACAACTTAGAAATAAATACATGGTTTTAAAGAAGAATATTTTGGTCAATTTAGTCAGCTTTTTTATTGAATCAAGAGAAACACTGAAAAGAAGGATAATGGTACAGTCTCCATGCTACACTAATGATAGTATTAAGGCTTTCATCTGCGTACACATGTCCTCTACGAGTATAATTGTGGCTGTATTATTTGTGTCCCCTTCAAAAATTGCTCTTCATAAATTCCAAAAGGTCCAAAAAGTGCCTCAGAACACACCGAAGAGACGCCGACTTGAGCATACGCTCTGCGTGTGCGCGAAATGTAATACGTCTCCATAGCAGCAGGTGGCGCTGCTCTGTATTGTTTCCATTAACAGTCTGATTGTTTCCCAGAAAATGAAAACCGGCAGCTGATTGGACAAACCGTCACGTGGGTCTTTTTTCTCCGGAAATTCACAGCCAGACTGTCATGGCGGCTTGTTCAGAATACGATCTCATATTGTACTAAAATAGTTCACCAAAACGTGTTTCTGAAAACATTTTAAGCGAGAAATAGGCCATGCAGTTTCTGAATCTGTCTTCATTTCAGATCGACAAAGGTCCGTTTAAAAGATTTTCGTCAGATTTTGAGCGGCTCATCCGCTTGCCATTTCCGGGCGAGTCCCAACTGCCCTGTCTCCCGACTGAACATGTCGGGTCGGCCCAAATGAAGGCCGACGGCTCTTCGGACGGATGACGGCACGGGACACACCGAACAGACTCGAGTCACCGACCTCGCCAGACGGTCCGACAGCCGATTATCGGCTTGGTGTGTCTCCTCTATAAAGATACATGCTGAAAGTGTCTTATGTCTTACCTGCTGGACTGAGCTGGAAGTTTTCATCAGTTAGCACCATAAGCAACAGTCTGCTGAAGAGAATCTCTGGGACCACTGGGACTGGTATAAGTAAGTAAATACGTAAATAAGTATTAACTAATGATTATTTTCATTATGGATTAATCTGCTGTTTATTTTCTCCATTAATAGATTTGTGAAAATAGTGAGAAATGGCGTCACAATTACCCAGAGCCCAAAGTGACACCTTCACAATGTTTGTTTTGTCCAACCAACAGTCCAAACCTCAAAATTGCATCAGAATAGTGCATTGCAAAACATTATTAAAAGGAAAAACAATAACATGTTTTTACATAAAAAATGACTTTAGTTTATAACAAAACATCAGATATAATAAACTTTTTTTTTTGTCTGTTTAAATCTTAGTTAGTGTAATGGACTACAAGTTGAAAGTGGCATAAAAAGAAAATACTCAAGTTAAATACAAGTACCTCAAAATTGTAGTTAAGCAAGTCCAAAGGGCATAAATGACTCTGGTCCAAGGCCCATGCAAAGGTCTATGGAGCTGGAGTGGGTTGGATGAGGGGCCCTATTTGGAAAATGTTGTCCCCCTGTCCTGTATATGCCTGTGCAATACTTAGTTACATTCCACCACTGGTGACTAATAGAAACAGCAGTTTTTCACGTAATTATAAATTCTCTAATGACCATATTTTAGTGAAGTTTACATGCACTCCTGGAAGTACTCATACATTTTTTTTTAGCAATGCCACAAGGTAAAAATACTCTGTTACAAGTAAAAAGTCCTGCATTCAAAAACGTAATAGTCAAAATGTACTTATAATATCAAAAGCACTCGTCATGCAGAGTGAGAAGGGGCTTTTGCTTTTATTTTTCATTGCAGAAGGGCTTAGTGATGTCTGATCTAGAAAATATATAAATAAATTCCATTTACTTAAATATTATTTATATTAATCCTATTGTTGGGGTTTTATTACCAATGCCTTTTAATGTTGCAGCTGGTTGAATTGAAGCCACTTTGCTCATCTATAACAATTTATACTATTTAATTGATCATGTTAAGAATCTTAATCTACAATGTAACTACAGCTGTTAGACGAATGTAGTGCAGTAAAACTTGCAATATTTATCTACTGGATGAGTGGATCAGTTGCCTGTAGGTAAAGTGATGAAGCAGCAGAATATTTGTGGAACATTAAAAAGAAAATTGATCATTATGGAGCCACGAGCAGGATATAATGACCCAGTGTTCCCAGTGTAATGTATCAGTTACACACACTGAATTTATTGAACTTTTATTGGCATTTTATGAAATGATGACACAATTTGGAAAATAAGAAATAATATCCATTTCCATTTAAACTGTGAGCTAACAAAACTCCCTGAGCTAACAACACTCTCTGAGTAGAGACAATTTCTTCTTCATCTTTATGTTCACAGCTCTCTGTAAACGTCCCTCATTATTAAATTAAAAAATGCAGTGAAAATCTGGTCTGCTTAGTTATGATTAGTTAGGACAGCTTTCTAACTGTAGTTCCAGAGCAAAGTTTTCCAGATGATAACTGTAGTCCAAACACTCGGGAGATCTACAGTCTGTCGGCACGAGCTCCACCAGCGCCTCCGAGTCCAGAGGAAAACGATACCTTCAAGGGAAAACATACCAGGTCAGAGTCACATCAAACTGGGAGAGGAAGAAGAAGAAGAAGAAGAAGTAGAACGGCAGGTGAGAGAGTGGTAGAGAGACACTGACTTGAAGCCGTGGCTGAGCGTGACCTCTGACCCGCTGGCTCCCATCACCAGGTACTGCTTGTTGTTCTGGATATCAACACCACTGCAGGTGACCTTTTTTACCAGCTCCACCTCTGTACCGGAACTCACCGCTTCAAACTCTACAAGAGACGAGACGACGAGAGGAGACGTGACATAATGTGAAGGGTTTTCAGGTAACAGTATGACATGATGTGACATCTTCATTTCTGGCCAATCAGTGTGAGGCATGAGAAACTGATATTTTCATGTTTAACCTCCTGATGCGGATGAACGCATGGTGCGTCCATGGAACAGTTTTTTCAATGTCTCTATTAATATTTCAGCAACAATACAGCGCAGAAATGTGGTTAGGATATTGCCGGTATTGGCAGAATCTCTGAATTCGCAGAATTTTGTGTCCTTTTTATTGCGAGATCATACATCACTCAAGCGGCGAATTAAGAGAAAGGGAAGAGAGCATGTGACACTCATCATCTGCCTCTCTGTGTATAATCGGTGGACTCGCGTCACACCAAAACAGTTTGTCCACATGAGTAATGGTTTGTTTTCACAAGATATTTAAAGAATTTCAAAAAGTGAACTTCAACTTTTGAGCTTTAGCCACATTATCTCTTTACACATGGCTCTAGAACTAATTTGGGCCTCACTAGACATAAGCCGAGTTTGTTCTGAACATTTTCATATGAAACAAATTGGGGTTAGCAGTTATATGCAAATACCCTTAAAAAGTGAATTTAAGATGGAAAAAAAAAATCGAGGAAATGCACTCAGACCTCGGATGAGTTTGGTTCCAGTCTGAAAGCATCACACTGACAGAATGATTATATGTTATGTTATTCCACCTTTATCTGTGTTCTTCAGGACTTCAACTACGGTGGCTGTGTAGGTCATAAAGTCTCCTTCTGCTGCTGCAGACTTCACCGTCACTTTATAGGCTGCAGGGAGACAAACAGGACAATGAAAAATGTCTTGTTGTTATTTTGTGTGTGTAAGATAAGATAACATATAGGCCTACTTTGTCCCCAAGGCTTGGACAATAGAGCTACACAAAGCTGCAATCAACTTAAAACAATAAGTCACAAGCCACAAGTCAGAACAGTGGTACACCAAGACACAGTAATACATTACCTACAACGAAAGATATGTAAAATATTGCACATGCCATATTAAAAAAAATAAATAAATACATATAAAAATGAGAAAAGGAATTCATAAAACCCATAAAACCATTCAACATAATGGCTGAAACAAAATGTTTCCATCCACTTGTCAATTGAATTTTCGGAAGTTCGCTAAAAACATTCATGCGAATAAAGCCAGTGAAAGTGTGTTTCGGCTTTGAAGCGAATAAAAACCTGTGCGCAATGAAGTCACATGCTGTTTTGAGGTCAAATTGGTATATTGAAGAGATTTGAGACATTTTAAGGTGTTTCCATTCATTTTCACACTGAATCGCACAACACACAAGAAAACTACAGATGATAAATATTGCACAAGTTGTAGTAGTGCTTATGTGCCAGCTGATAGCGACATATCAAGCTATAATAGGACAACAACGACGCTATCAAAACATCGCTATGATGATAGATGCATTTAAAAAGTCTATATCTGTCTTTGTTGACACCCGCCATGTCTGCAAAGAAAGTGGAGATGACCTAAAACTTCATTTAATGGCGGGTTGAAACCATAAAATAAACTAACTTGTAAATAAGGCAAATAGCGTTTCTATTAGCGTTTATCGCATAAGCTGTTTACCGATTAAGAGAAATTCCGATGAGATTGAACGTACAAACTTTGTGTCGATATTATTGAAATTCAATCAGATTTTACTGTTTCCATAAGCATTTTTCATTCGAGATGACTTAATTTGCATAAAAACGTGTGGATGGAAACATGGCTAGTGCCTCCTTGCCTATTAGCTACAGTCAGAATTAGCCTGTTATCTTGTTGAAGTGTTATAGACGTTGGGCGAATAAAAAAGTTTGAATCGGTTGCTTTGACATTTGCTGGCTCTGTAACGTCTACGTGAAGGTAATAGTTTGTATTCAGAAAAGAGAATGTGTGACTGGTCTTTCAGAATAGATAGTGTGAAGGGACGGGTGTTCTTTCTTCCCTATCACTTTCATTGCTGTTTGCACCATGTTGTCAATTTGAACTGGACTGTGAGGGTACCATACCACGATGCCATACCATATCTAATGATGCTCTCCAGCACAGCAATGTAGAATGTTAAAATGATCCACACCTGTGGTGGAATTTCCAGAAACACCATGTCATTGTTAAGATGAGACAAGGGGAAAACTTAGGTGACATCAGATCCCTTTTACAGTAGGTCACGGGTCAGTGGTCGAAAAGATCTATTTGGCCATTCTTAATCACTAAACCTGTCCTATGTTTAAGTATGAATTGATGTGTGTCTCTATAGATTGAGGAAGTCTAGGCAGCTGCATGATAAGGGAATGTTGTGTTCCGAGAAACGGGATAGGGTGCCCCACACCACAAAAAGAGATAGGCTGAACTTGCAAAACAACGAGATTTAGGTGAGCATCTGTGTTTAAATGCTTCTTGGAAATGCAGAGTGCCTTAGAATCGGAATGGCACTACATGACACTACACTGTGGTTGAAATTGTATTGCTTAATCCTAGTTCTCCTCGCTCTAGATTCATGAAATGCTTCTGTGTAAGTCATCGAGGTCTCCCGAATTTCACGTCTCCAGAGTCGAGCTGATCTTGAGTTTTTTCTAACCCTAACCCCTAACCCTAGTCTGCAGCACTAGAGCCCGGTGTGCTGTGCAGCGCCACCAAAAGTGTGTGTCTAATATGACAAATATAAATATGTTCCTAAATGACAAATGTATGACATAAATGCACTTATGCGTATTTTGAAACAAATCTCTGATACTTTTTTCTTTCTGTAAGGTGTCACTTTGTTTTTTTTACTTCTTTGAGGGTATTACTCGAAACATATAAAATGTACTGTATAAAGCCTCCATCCAGTAAATGGGAATACATATTCATTTTATGTATTCTCCTCATTCTCACCATATTTGATGTGTGGCTTGCAGGTCTCTTTGATCCGTTTGTCTGTTGTCAGCGTCACATCGATGTTTCCTCTGTAGGCAGCGCACGCAGCTAAACAACCACATATAATGTAAAGTTACAACTAAAAACATATTCAACAATGGCATATACAACATACAAAGTACACAAAAGCAATGCTTGATGAAAAACTATGGTGGCCCTGAAGTGCAAATCACAACAACAAATAGAAAAACGCAACAGCAAATCATAAAACACAACGGCAAATATGAAAACACGACAGCAAATAGGAAAACACGACAGCAAATAGGAAAACACGACAGCAAATATGAAAACACGACAGCAAATAGGAAAACACGACGGCAAATATGAAAACACGACAGCAAATATGAAAACACGACGGCAAATAGGAAAACACGACGGCAAATATGAAAACACGACAGCAAATATGAAAACACTTCAACAAATATGAAAACACAACGGCATTAACTTCTACCGGAAAAGGTAGGGCCTATCTAGTAGAGGATGGTATATTATATTTGCTGTCGTATTTTCATATTTGCTGTTGTGTTTTCATGTTTGTTGTCGTGTTTTCATATTTGCTGTTGTGTTTTCATATTTGCTGTTGTGTTTTCATATTTGCCGTCATGTTTTCATATTTGCCGTCGTGTTTTCCTATTTGCCGTCGTGTTTTCCTATTTGCCGTCGTGTTTTCCTATTTGCCGTCGTGTTTTCCTATTTGCCGTTGTGTTTTATGATTTGCTGTTGCGTTTTTCTATTTGCTGTTGTGATTTGCACTTCAGGGCCACCGTAAAAAAACTTGTAACAAACAACAACAAAACAATAGTAAAAGATCATTTGACATCAGTGATTTGAGTGACAGATGATCTCAGCCAATGAAAAGGCAGACGTTACCTGTCATACACTGACACTGTTCATCCACACAGAGGCGCTGCAGCTTCTGCTGCTGGTAAGAGAAACGTGCGGTGCATTCACTGCCTGAAGGAGAAAAGATGTATCGTTTAAAAAAATTTAAAGGAACAATCCAACATTTAAATAAAATCCTCCGGTTGTCTGTCTTCTCCAGAGTAACATGTTTCAGATGGATATCATTTCATGTCAATAAGACAGACTTGGAGTTATTGTTCTTTTGTTAGAGCTAGGCTAACAGTTTTACCCTGCTTATGGACTTTGTGCTAAGCTAGGCTAAACACATTCTGGATCTGTCGTGCTCGACGACTCTGTGTGGAAGCTTTTTTCTGCCAGGAAAACAAACAAAAAGCAATGCGAAGAATGACATAAATTAAAACACTCAAATGTAAAGATAATAAGTCAAAATAGAGATAGATTACTGTCTCGTACTTTTGATTCAGTAAGTCTTTTTTTTTGATTTAGTCTCTCAGAAATCTGTCTTTGAAAATCAAAAACCTGATTTACAACGTCCTAATCTTGTTTTAGAAACTTACAGTTCTGACTTTAAGTCAGAATCTTGATTTGGCAATGTATGTATGTCTCAAAATTATTAAAATGTTTGACTTACTGGGTCATAATCTGTTTTATACATGCTATGGCCATAATTACTGTATGACATGAGAAGTCAAAAACAGTAAAATGTTTGTGGCCGGGTTGGTTCAGTGGGTAGAGCAGGCGCACATATACTGAGAGGCATATGCCTCGACGCAGAGGTCTGGGGTTTGACTCCGACCTGTGACGATTTCCTGCATGTCTTCCCCCCCTTTCTCACTTAGCTCTCCTATCGATTAAAGTCAAAAAAGCCCAAAAATAATTAAAAAAACAAACAGTAAAATGTCTGACTAAGTAGCTCAACATAATCACTTGGGAAGTCACAGTATTTACTTACAATTGTAATTTTGACTTAATATCTAATCATTTTCACAAAAACAAAAATCCAAACCTGGACACAGACTTGATAAAGACTACATATCTCAGGATACACATCAGGTCCTGACTCTCACCTTTGTCCTGAGGCTCAAAGACGCTAAACAGGGACTCAGTGACCCCGCCCACCCTGAACCCGGTCCTGATGCGAAAACCAACGCAAAGGAAATTCTCCGAGGGAACCTAGCAACCAGACAGGAAGTCATCATAACACAAAGAGCGATAAATGAAACCAAACATCATGGTAATAAAAGGAAAACAAATATAGTTTTTAGATTAGAACAATCTCTCAATCTGAATTTTTGGTTGGAGGTATTCTATTGTAATCGTTTAGAATCTGGTGTTTTTTTGTTTTTTGTTTTTTTAGGTTTGTTGGTGTTCCTGGTGTTTCTGTTACTCACAGAGTCTATCTGAATGATCACAGTGTTTCCTTGGAGTTCATAATGGGAGATGAGCGGCTCCTCTGTGTCCCTGAACTGCAAAACAACAGTTTAGTTAAACCTGAAATAAAACTTCAATAAATAAAACATGAATGAAATACAAGTGTAAAGGACCACCAAAACTCATTGTGATCCGATCAGTCAAACCACTTGCCAAAGTGATCTGGGACATATTTGACCTCATGTCTTTTGTAGTTTACAGTAAATGCCAATGTGTCCCCGGCATGGAAAATGGAAAATATGTCATCAATGCAGGTTATTTTGGGGACAGCATGCCAACACTCTATAGCTTCCCCATTTTACAACGATTTGGACGAAGTGTTGCGGGACTGTGCATCGGTTTGCCAGATAGAAGGAGATGTGTTAAAGGTCCCATGACATGGTGCTCTTTGGATACTTTTATATAGACCTTAGTGGTCCCCTAATACTGTATCTGAAGTCTCTTTCCCGAAATTCAGCCTTGGTGCAGAATTACAGCCACTAGAGCCAGTCCCACAATGAGCTTTCCTTAGGATGTGCCATTTCTGTATCTGTAGCCTTCTGTGGCCTTGACCAACTGCCACTTTGCTCGTTTGAAAGCCATGATGTCTCTCTCTTTCTCATGGGTGGGCCAAATTCTCTGGGCGGGCAAAGCAGAGAAAGGGGCGGTAACCTTTCCCCTTATGACGTCATAAAGGGAAGATTCCAGATTGGCCCATCTGAGCTTTCATTTTCTCAAAGGCAGAGCAGGATACCCAGGGCTCGGTTTACAACTATCACCATTTCTAGCCACTGGGGGACCATCGGCAGGCTGGGGGAACTCACATTAATGTTAAAAAAAACCTCATAAAGTGAAATTTTCATGCCATGGGACCTTTAAATTCAGCTGACAACGTTATTTCCAGCTGTACCAGCACAGCCTAGCAGTACGTGACTGGCGAGGGTGTGGACGCATGACAGACATAGGTGTGAATGGGGAAGTGTCTCTGCTCTTCACTTGTGTTCGGATCCCCGAAACGCATTTTAAAATCAAGTGTAAACAGGGTAATTTTTTCACTTAGTCTGTTTCTGCTTTTATGAACATAACTACGTTTACACCTTAGACAGGAAACTCTTTTACACACACAGAATTCTGATTGAATTTTCACTCTGGTCTGTCCTTATACTGACAGAGTATCGTGAGGTGAGTGCTCTGATTCTCAGGTCAAACCTAAACAGACCTGAACTAAGAAAAGTTCACCTGTTTTAGGTCCTCCAGGTAACCTTCCACACCTGTTGGCAGCTGGATCTTCATCACCGTCAGACTGGACTCTGTGAACACCTCATTAGGAGGTGGTTTATACCTGTAACACACACACATCATTTAAACTCAATCACACTGATGGTCAGATGACTATTGTCAGTTTTTGTAATCATTTAAAGACTGATCTGACATAAGAAGAATTTGGAGAGAATTATTTTGATGTTAATTAACCTCAAAATAATGCTATAATCTTCCTTAATGCAAAAGAAGTGCTAAATGTATTGTAGAGGGTGAAACAAGACGTGCATATCTGTCTCTATCTGTGTATGTAATCTTCTGCTGCAGTCTTTATGTTAATGGAACACATTCAGTGTTACTGAAACGTCCCAGTGATGTCAGGACTTTGAGGTAAAGGTCAGACTGACATATACAAGTTTCACATTTCATAAAAAAGGGCAGATCTGAAACAGCATCAAGATAAAATGACAAATGTATTTATATTTACAGTGACATTATGTCTTCCATGTAAACGTGTAAAGTTAAATGGTGAAGTTTGGTTAAGACGTTAAGTAATGAGTTTTAGGTTTCTCACTTTGCACAGGCGACCAAGTGAGGAGCACGCATACTGGGATCTGACAAGGAGAAGATGAAATTGACTCTGGTAACAGACAGACAGACAGACAGCTGGACAGACATGTAGGTAGACTGATACAAGATGCCTTATCCCAATTTAACAACTTACTTAACAGTTATGTTATGAATATGTTTTGTTATCTTTACCAGGTTGCACTATTAGGGAACACTGTGTCATTGTAAGCAAGTGTAATGACGATAAAGTTTATTTGAAAACTTACTGTTGGAGGTGTCGGGGCCCGCCACCTCTATAGTGATGTCAAAGTTACAATTCTGTGCGGGCGAGGTGGTCTGATAGTAAACTGTCTTCATCTGGGAACAAAGCGGGGGCAAGTCAAAGGGCATCCTGGGACATTTACAACGAGTAAAATGTCCAGTGAACCACTAGGACACTGTATTAAACCACGCCTACCTTCACATTAGACACGCCCTTCCCATAACCTGTGATCACGGTAATGTCATCGTCCTCTGTCACCTGGGAGAAAAAAAAACAGGAAGACAGAAACAGTTTAGAAGGTTATTAACCACAGCAAGGCAGCACCGGACCTGGCTGCTAAGTCCGTCTCACTGTCCTGCACCTGTCTCCCTCTCCTGAGTCCGTCTCACTGTCCTGAGTCTGTCTCACTTTCCTGCACCTGTCTCACTGTCCTGAGTCTGTCTCACTGTCCTGCACCTGTCTCCCTCTCCTGAGTCTCTTTCACTGTCCTGCACCTGTCTCACTGTCCTGCACCTGTCTCCCTCTCCTGAGTCTCTTTCACTGTCCTGCACCTGTCTCCCTCTCCTCAGTCCGTCTCACTGTCCTGAGTCTGTCTCACTTTCCTGCACCTGTCTCACTGTCCTGAGTCTGTCTCACTGTCCTGCACCTGTCTCCCTCTCCTGAGTCTTGGTTCACTGTCCTACACCTGTCTCACTGTCCTGAATCTGTCTCACAGTCCTGCACCTGTTTCCCTCTCCTGAGTCTCTTTCACTGTCCTGCACCTGTCTCCCTCTCCTGAGTCTGTCTCACTGTCCTGCACCTGTCTTCCTCTCCTGAGTCTCTTTCACTGTCCTGCACCTGTCTCCCTCTCCTGAGTCTCTTTCACTGTCCTGCACCTGTCTCCCTCTCCTGAGTCTGTCTCCCTCTCACCTGGATGGGCGTGGCGACAGGTCGGCTCTGGCTCAAATGGACTCGTCCCAGTTCTCCTTTCTTGCTGTAGCGGACGTTGATGTCCTGATTGAGGACAGCTCGAGGGACGACTCTGCTGTACTCTATCACCGCCTCCAGAGTCAAGACTGTGTCCTAAGAGACAGACAGACAGGCAGGCAGACCGACAGGATGAGGTCAACAGTCACCCAGTTAACATATGTGTGTGTGTGTGTGTGTGTGTGTGTGTGTGTGTGTGTGTGTGTGTGTGTGTGTGTGTGTGTGTGTGTGTGTGTGTGTGTGTACCTGTACCTGTACAGAGTAGAAACCCTGTCCGTAGTGCTGATCCTGGGTCAGCCAGGACAAGATGGGATTGGCGTAGAGGAGTCTCCCCTTTAACACAAAACAACACGTCTTATTTCAAACTCCAATAATCAATAATAAGTTGATGTGATCATTGACTCTGATCAGTAATGTTTGTTTACATCTGTCTAGCTGAGTCAATCAGGCTCTCATAAACTACCACATATAAAACTGAAGTGTAGCACTGAGCTTATTACTCTCTCTTTTTGGAGGGAGCCTGACTGCCTCTATGTTATTGTTGTGCGTATGACAAACAAAGAACTTTAACTTATCTTAAATCAGTTCACTACATTTAAAAAAAACGACATTTAAAATTGTATATTTATTATCAGCAGTTTGTTATAAAAAGTAACTAACTAGGAATGTCACAGTGTACTGACACACCCCAAAGTACACTTCTACATCACTGCAAAAAGGTGAAAACTTACCACTGGAGGGCAGCAGAGACAAGATTTATGATGTTTGGGGGGGGGGGGGGGGGGGGGGACAATTAGACAACAGACAGGAAGCAGCACCTTTAGCAGCACAGTCAGCAGGACGTATGCTGTCATCTCCACCGTCAGACCGCTGGATTGGTCAGGTTTCAGCCAATTAGTTGTTACGCTGGACTCCTGCCAGTACCTGAGCACAGCAGGGTGGCCTGCTCTCACACACACACACACACACACACACACACACAACACACACACACACACACACACACACAGTTTTATTTTTTTAATTTTAAAGGTAGAGAGGGAAAAGCAGCAGTGCAGATCCCTTACTTAAAATATTATTTTCTTAAAACTGAAACCATCCATCTCTCTATTTTCAAATGTTTTAACACGTTTTTACAGCCACCTTTTGATCAAATTCAGTTTGTCTTACTGTTTTTTTTTTAAATATGATTTTACTTGTTTATAAAGCTTTGAATGATCTTGTTACCTTCTTAGATCAGAGACGTTTTCATTTTACGTTCCTGCCAGATCACCAAGGCCCTCCACCGCGTTTCTTAGTAAATGTTCCTCATGTGTCCCATAAAAGTATTGGCGAGAGTGCCTTCGGTTTTATTATCTCACTGCCTATGGATGTTAGAATGGAAAGCTCTCTGGATTTTTTAAAAGGAAATTAAAGACCGGTCTGTCTTTTTTTTATCTAGGTTTTACTGTAATTTGGACTATTGTTATAGCTTTAGTTTTTACGTTTTAATAATTGATTTCTACTTTTTTTTTAATCCCTGTTATTTCTTCTATTTTAGTCCATTCAATTGACTTGTATTTATTGAGTTTTAAAATGTTATGGTTTTATTGTTGGAATTTTAGACTTGCAAATTTGTATTTATTGGGGTTTATTGTTGTTTTTATTTTTTTTGCCTGTATTGTTTTAACTTTGCTGAAGCATGTACAACATTTCTTCTGGTATTCTCTCTAACAGTAGTACTAAATGACATAATATATGCATATAACTTCCCAAAATGATTTCACTTTGCTTGTGACCAATGAAGATGTTCTTTAAAATTTCCATCAAATTTCACTTGATTTAAAAAAGGACCAACACAAACAAAAAACGAGCACCTTTGTCTCGAGCCAGTTTCTCCAGACTGCTGAGCAGCTCGGTGGCCGTCATGCTGTTAGGGTCATGAAGGGTCAGAGCGTAGGTCGCCACCGCACGCACATATACACTCTTCACACCAGGGGCATGCTGGGAAATGTAGTTTGCTGCAGAGCTCATGCTGTCATCGTGGAACTGAAAAAGAATAGGAGGAGAGATGAGGGGAAAAAAGAGAGGAGAGGAGGATGAAGAGATGAGACAGGGATGAAGATAGGAGGAGGAAGAAGAGTAAGAGAAAGAAGAGGAAGAGGAGGAAGAAGAGAAAGAGGAGGAAGAGGTGGAGAAAGAAGAGAAAAAGAGAGGAGGAGGAGGAGGAGGAGGAGGAGGAGGAGGAAGAAGATGTAGGTGTGTTCTCACCCTGAGCTGCAGGATGGGGTCTTTAATGCTCGTGGCTCTGTATAACGCGATCAGCACGAAGGACGTCAAATACACCGATTGGTCGACAGCATCCATCCCTGCAGCCTGCAGCATATCAGAAAACACTTAACTTTATCCAAAACACAGAGGAACCCTGAGAGGAAGGGTTACTCAGTAAAAGATCAAACAAAGAAGAAGAAAACAAAATAAAGAGAAGAGAAGAAGAGGAGTGTTGCTGACCATGAAATTGTTGGATCTGGGGGATTTCTCAGCGAAGGATCCGTCCGGCTGCTGAGTGCTGCGGATCAACCAGGACACAGAATCTGACAGGCTCTGATGGTCCACAGGGTCCATCATGTCCACCAAGGCCAGGGTCTTCACCACCAGGGCTGTCAGCCTGAGACAGACAGACAGACAGACAGACATGTATCAGAGGTGTCCTCTGAGTGGGCGTTGCTTTTTGCCACACTGTCAAACTTAATTTGACCATCAGATGAAACCGACGTAGGGAAATAAATCCTACACATACTGAGTTTGAGAAGTATGGGACGCCCCTTTTTATACAATATAAATAAAGAGCAACTAGCTAGTAGCCTGGTATTGCCAACATCTGCCAGAGCAAATAAAGCAGGCGATTCTTGTCAGATTCGTCAGCTTCTGCCAGGCTAATTAGCTATTCGTTTTTTCAGATTTTCGGCACAACACATGGCCGTAGCTAGTTGCTTTTGTCTGAATCTTTGAGATAGCCACGCCACTTCATTTGAATATAAGAAGTGGGAATAAATAGAGAATGAAAATAAAAGTCCCCTGAAATAAATGAAAGCAAAACCTATTTATTTTAGTTCAATTCACCCAGAATATCGCTTTGGATTAGGGTGGTACCAAGACCTGGGTCTTGGGTGCAGCTGTCGCTAGGGACCTGCTACACCCTGCTATGCTCTGCGATTCCCTGCAGTGTCCGGCTGCGTCCTGCTGCGTCCTGTCGCGTCCACCCATGCTGTGCTGTGCCACATTACACCCCGTAACGCCGTGCTGTGCCCTACTATGACATGAACTACTACGACTACCATTGTAGTCACTGTTCCATTATCTTTATTGTGACTATTACTGCCACTGTTCATCACACCCCCAACCGGCACCGTCAGACACCGCCTACCAAGAGTCTGGGTCTGCCAAGGTTTTTTCCCGAAAGGGAGTTTTTCACTGTCGCAATAGCTACCGCTAATGCTTGCTCTTGAGGGAATTATTGTAATTGTTGGGGCTTTGTAAATTGTGGAGTGTGGTCTGGTCCTGCTCTATCTGTGAAGTGTCTCGAGATAACTCTTGTTATGATTTGATACTATAAATAAAACTGAATTGAAAATTGAATTGAACTATATTGACTCATATATTTATATTTACATTTATTTATATATTATTGCCTAATTCATTTATTTATAATATAATACTTTTGGTGTTTGTGTTCTGACCTGGTGCTGGGTTCTCTCTTCATCCACATGCTGTAGCTGGAGTCTCCACCTCTGAATGAACTGACACTGACCAGACCTGCACACACAGTACACAGTAAATACAGGAAGGGAACCTCCTTACGTCACCCTCAGTGTCTCTTCAGTGTCTCCTCACCGTCTCGGATCTTCTGTCTCAGATCTGCTGAGTTCTTCTGGATGTCTTCTCCCAGGACGTCCCAGCGCCCCGTCGTCTCCAGGTACTGATACACCAGTACCAGGGGAAGAAGGCCACCGAGCTCCGCCTCTGCCGATCCGGTCGGCAGGTTGACGAGCTGTCGGAGGCCTTCAGGGCTGTGAATCACCGACAGGACATCACCAAGAACCTCACCTGGTAGGCAAAACACACACATCACATGCATAGATGGATTGCTGTACGGGCCTACTGGGCACAGGCCCAGGGGCCCAAGCGTCAGGGGTCTTGACTCACAAAATGTTGCTGAATAAAACGTCCATGAAGAGACATGAAATTACCAAAAATAGACACAAAATGTACAGATACAGGGAAAAAAAACGACCTAAACTAGGGCCTTAGTTTGCTTCAATTTAGCAAGCAACTAGTTTCCAATGAGGGGATTTCCACTATTTAACCCAGAACAAAGAAAGAAACAGAAACTTTGCTCACAGCTCTATGTTGAGTTAGACAAAAATAAACTCCCTTCATGTTACTTTCGCATTAGTCTCGCATTGCCACAATGGGAGACAAACGTGCTGTGGTTTATTGGCATTTCTTTAAACCAATCACAATCGTCTTGGGCTGCACTAAGCGCCGGACTCAATGACGGTGCCCATTTTCAAGCCCCCCAAATTTCATCTCAGCCCTCTTTTTTGTTTAATCATTTTTGGTGCTTCAAGTGAGAGTTTGTGAACAATTACAGGTTCAAATGGCTTGAAACAGGTTTAATATCCTGTGTCGCTGTATCCAATGCAATATGCACCTGTAACCCAGTCAAGGAAAGGGTTAACAGAAACATAGTTTTGGCCAATCGGAGGTGGTTGTGCCAGACTTGTGAAGTTTAATGTTGGTAGTCCCCAGAGAAGAAGTAGGTAATTTCAAATCGCAGATTAGAACCCAAGTTGAAACTTAAGCAACTAAATATGCTGAATGTTAGAACATTGTGTCAAATTGGTCGTTATTACTGTGACATATAAAGTGTCAGGTTTAGTTAAAAACGTAAACTGACGTTGTTCAGTAGCTAGCTCAGAGATTATTGGCTAATGAAATTACTGATTTAGCGGGGGGGTGGGTTAACACTTTTGCAAGGCACTTTACAGTATCCGTGTCACATTCTCATTAGGGGCTGAGCCCCCCTAAAGGTCTGATCCTAGAATCACCCCTGACGGTGCTGCTGCAAAATAGCCTCGGGAAGGAACTTGTTTTGGTGGAACATTTGCTTGTTCAAAGGTTGTCTTAGTCGTGCAACAGAAAACTCAGATTGGACAGATAGTCTAGCTAGCTGTCTGGATTTACCTTGCAGAGATCTGAGGAGCAGTTAACCATAGTCCTCAGAACTGTTCCAGCTGTAGCTCTGTATGTCAGCACTACAGTATCCCTTTATGTCTTACCGTTGATAGTCAGCATCCTCTCCACAACTGTGTTGGGAACGATGTTGGACGGCAGTTTGTTCTTCAGCTGCACTGTTCTCTTCTCTGAACCTACAGCAGCAGGAAAACACAGCAACACAGAACAGAGTGACTTCAACAATCACGGCTCTCCTGTCAGAGCAGATCAGCCGCACACAGAGCTGGTTGATCAGACAGAGGAAATGTACCGTAGAGTCCTTGTGGGTCCAGCCTCCCTCCAGAAAAATCCTCCTGCTTCACTCCTTCAGGCTGGAAACACAAAATCAAATAAAAAGGTAAATCTCGTGGCCAGGTTGGCTTGCTGATAGAGCAGGCACACATATACTGAGAGGTTTGTGTCTTGACGCAGGGCTTTGGGGTTTGAGTCCGACCTGTGGCAATTTCATGCATGTCTTCCCCCTCTATCTCCCCTTTCTCACCTAGCTGTCCTGTCAAAAATCAAAGGCAGAAAAGTCCAAAAAAATAATCTTATAAAAAAAGGTAAGGGACCATTCGGAAATTATGGAATGGACCACTGGAGGAAAATAGGGGAGGGTCATGTCTTCTTATTCTTTGTTGAGGGGAGGGTCATCCAATTTTGTTTAGTCTAGGGGGGAGGGTCACCCAACTTTTGTATTCATGAGAACAGCAACATTTCAAAGTGGCTTGTTTCGTGCATATTTATCCATGTAGCTCCATGTAGCTCTCTCAGTCTCGGCCCCTATCACTAGCAGATGGTTCCCTCCCTATTTATTCAGCCAGACAATTTGAACTGTAGCTTTAGAGACTGTGGGATTTCCCAAACTGAATAAATCCCGTTCGCACATATAAACACAAAACTGCTTTGCTAGCTCCATCGTGTTGTAACTAAGACATCTGATGAACAAATAATTGTATTTGTTAGCATGATTGCCGTACTGTTTAGTTCAAAAACATCCAAAACACCAAAGTACAAAAACATAACGCAAGCTTTTATTTTGAAAAGTCAAAGCTTGCGGCCTGCACCAAGTTGGGAGGGCATGAGACGGGAGGTCTCCAGGCTGCAGCTATACCCGACTCAAATATCCTTTCCGTCCCGGTGATATTATATATATATATATATACAACAGCCTTTTCAAGGAATTTGGGAAGGAAGAAGTGGTAGCATGCAAGCTCCCAAATTGACGCTTGTCTGAGAAATGGAGTTTTGGATAATGTTCAGCTTTGGCAGCTTTACCTATATGCTAAAATATACAATGACTGAGCCTAGTGACGAGTCCATAGCAACCAGTGTTGAATTTGTTATTACCCAGTGTGCTTTGCTGAATGGTCTCAATGTCTTATTGTTTTATTTCATGTGAATACTAGTTTACTAGATGAGTAACTTAGTATTTGAGTGTTTGTGTGCATTTAGTTTCCATGCTCATTGTGTTTCCACAACTATGTTAGTGAGTAAATCTACTGAAATGGCCACCACACCATAACAGAGGAGTGTGATGTGTAAGATGAGAATGCAGAGGTTTAGGCACATATGTCATGGCTGTAAAAAAAAAAAAACAGTGTATGTCTTTGCCAAGCACAAACCAATATAGAAGGCATCAATAAACTGTTGGGGAGGGTCATTGGTTTTTTTCCCATATCATTTTGGAGGGTCATCCAAAACTTATTGCTGATGAAGGGAGGGTCAGGTCTAGTTTGACTAAAGATCCCAGAAATCCTCCCAGAAACAGTCCCTAAATCTCCCGGTTTACATTCACAAAATGTTCAACACCTGTTTCAGGTATTGTAAGTGAAATCTAACAATACCTGAATCTCTAATCTAATCTCTAATTGTTTCTGGTCCAACTCAAGGGTTAGGGTTAGGGTTGTGCAGAATCTCTAATCTAATCTCTAAATGTTTCTGGTCCAACTCAATCAACAATCTTTCATCCTTCTGCCTCTTTCTAGACATTGAAATTTCCCACCTTTTCATCAGACGCCCTCTGAGATTCCCACCCTTAACTCTGACCTGGCGAGGGTTACCTGACTGACGGTGAACATCACCACGCAGTTTCTTACCTGGCTACTGCTAGCTATAGTCATTTAAATGACTTCAGATGAGCGATGGGGCAGCAGGTATGTCAGCAAAAAAGTAAGTAGAGATTATTTTGTACTACAAAAGCTATGGTGAATGACATATTTGTTAATGACCTTTTTTTGATAAAAACAAGACTAAAACTAAATAAGAAGTAACCTTTAAAAACAAAAACTATGACAAGATGTTTTACAATTCATGCCAACAAATTAAAACATTTTAAATGCAAAGTTGTAGTCAAAGAGCTGCATGCATCGGTTGAAATCAGACACTGCAGATTTCTGACGGCTAAATCCGTATCCTCCACTGCATTCATCTGTTGCCCTGATAAGCAACAGGTGTTACTTCACTAATAGTATGGCTCGGATGGAACGGATGTTCATAGCTGGGATAAAGCCTGACATCCTCCCCTCTCACTATCTCTGCTATCAGGGCTTAGCGTCATCCAGGATGATTGTGATTTTTTTTTAGAAATACAAACAAGCCAGAGCTGTTTTTTCACCTATCCCAGAATAGATAGGTGGTGTAGCCAGACCATACTTCATCACTGACACAGTGGTGTGGAGATAGGTCTGGCAATGCGAGACTACTTCACTAACGATATGTATCCTTCAGTAATGTTTGCTAACGTTGGTGGTACTTGGAAGGAAAAAAGAATACAACTGTCCCACTGAACATTAGCAACAACAAACAAAAAGGTAAGTTAAAGTTAATGCAGTCTCGCTTTGCCAGACCCTCTTCCAAAGCACCCTGGAGGAGGGTCTGGCTACTCCACATAGCATTCAGGGATGGAAGGAAAACGTTCTCTGGTTTAATGACATTTCTTTAAACCAATCACAAACGTCTTGGGTGGTGCTAAGCACCGGAGAAAAGCCACGGTGCCGCTGCAAAATAGGTCAGAAGGAACTTGTTTTGGTGGAACGTGTACGTTTAAAAGTTATTTTAGTCGTGCAACAGAAAACTCAGATTGGACAGATAGTCTAGCTAGCTGTCTGGATTTACCCTGCAGAAATCTGAGGAGCAGTTAACCATAGTCCTCAGAAATCCACTGGAGTTTAAAATGCCAACACAAAGAAATCCCAAGGCAACAGATATCCGGCTTAAATGAGTGAAATCCGGCGGATTTTCCGGCGGCACCGGAGCAATACCGGAAGTGGAACATCAAGGATATAGACTGAAGTTAATGTAACATTATCGAGGGTTGTGCATGTAACATTTTTTCTTTTTTAAGTATTTTTTGGGGCATTTTCATGCCTTTAGTAGAAATTTGATAGTAGAGAGAAGACTGGGATGAAGAGGCAACTCAGGTACAATCACCCTGTTAAATCTTAATCTTGTTTAAGTAAAATGTAAAAATTGTATGTCATGTTTTTTTCTTCATATAACCATTTACATTTATACATAACCCGGCTGCTAAAAGACTTTCAGTGTTTCAACCAGTAGCCCAGTTATAACTGATATTTCTTTTGACCTGCAAATCACCAAATGAGTGTTAATCAGGTGGAATATTTTAACACTCTTGGAGATTCATTCATCCATTCGTACCACCACTCGTAGCTTCTTCTCCAGGATGTCGCTGCCTCCTTGGTATGTCTTCAGGGTGAAGGTCAGGGTGTGTTCTCCAGGCTCCAGGCCCAGCACAGTAAAGGTCACCTGCCCCACCTCCCCTGCAGCCAGGTAACTCCAGCTGCAGGCGGTGGAGTGCAGCCCTGTCCCCCTGGCAGCCGGCTGGGACTGCTGCAGGCACAGCGCTGGGCCGGCCGTCAGCGTCACACAGTACTGAGAAGGAAAGGAAGGTGGAGGAGACAAGATGGAGGAAACAAGAGGGAGAAACATAAGGAAACTCTTTGTCACTTACCAAAGATAAAACAATCATCACCATGTTTACACACCACTAAACTACAGCTCCCAGCAGAGGATGGTGGGAGATGTAGTAGACTGTGGTTGGTACCTTTATGTTGTCGGGCTGCTGGTTGTACACGGAGCCCTTCAGCTCCAGCTGTTCTCCCCTGATCACCTGGTAAGGAAGCGGGACGTCCAAACTGAGCGGCAGATTGACCGACACCTGAACCGGCTCTGCAACACACATACCTGCAGAGACACACACAGGTCAAAAACCTTGGCCCAGTCTCCCCTGCTAAGGCTATAAACCCTGAACCCTCAGCGACTTAACCGACGTCACTTGATTTTTGTGAACACCAAAAACTCAAACGCAGTGTTGGAATGTGGCTTTCCTTCAGATTTTGCAGTGGAATGTTTATGAAAAAGAATGTTTTCTCCACTGAACTGACCACATTCTTTCATGTTTAAAATGATTTATAGAACAACTTAACTAGACTTACGTGATGAGGTGGCCTAGTGGTTAAGGCGATGGGCTGCTAAGCCATTGTGCTTTGCATGCATGGGTTTGAATCTCATCCCAGTGGAGTATACTTCAGTTTAAATGTCAACAAAACAGGAAAGTTTAGTTCAAAGTAGTGCTGTTAGTTGAATGTGTTGTTAACGCAAACCCATTTTTACGGCGTAAATTTTTTCAAAAATGTTCTTTTTGGCATAACAAACTTTGTAGTTTTTTTCATATGCTGTTGCAACAACTAGTAACGTTAGAAAAACTACAACACCACACCGGATCTAGCTAGACCGGAAACAAAACAACAGGCTAGAGTAGTAGGCTAACGTTACGTTTTGAGTGAATGGCGAGCTCGAGACGCCGAAATGGATGCCAATAAGATTCTGAATGGAAAGTTTACTTTTAAAAAGTTGCCCAATGGTTCCATTGACAAGACCAAAGTGATCTGTGTGTTTTGTCGTTGTGAACTGAGCTATCATCGCAGCACGTCCAGTCTGAAATACCACTTGATACCAAGCACACAGCTGATGTGAATTCTCCGCCCCCTCGTCAAAGCCAGGTGACAATGGATGACTTCAGACCATACTGTATATTACACATGGATACCACAACTAAGAACAAACTTAAAAAAAACATTTGCACAAAGCAAGCCGATCCACTTTTTCATGTTGATAAGAGCATTAAAATGAGAAAAAATAACGGGCCAAAAACAAATCAAGGATTTAGAATAGATAAAAATGTGCGATTAATTGTGATTAATTGCGAGTTAACTATGACATTAATGCGATTAATCGCGATTAAATATTTTAATCGTTTGACAGCACTAGTTCAAAGCTTAGACACCTGCTACTCAAGCTGTTTAAAGAGTTCATACAGCTTCTCTTGAAACTGTTCAAACTCCTGTAGTGGAAAAGTAGGACTTTTATCAGGATGAAGGATGGATGGCAATGAACAAAAGCTCTATTCTCCCATTAATGAATGGATTAAATTAAGTATTAGAAGAGAAATGGATGTTGAACATTAAGGAGTTAAAGAATCTCACCGTTCTTGAACATGCCGATAGCCCTGATCTCCCAGGTGGTTAGAGAGTCTGGTAGACGCTTGTTGACCAGCAATCGACCTGAACTACTAATGAAACCAAATACAAACACATTCAGAAAGGTCCTCCGTATTGAAAAGTGTGAATGGGTATCCCTGCAGCGTTCTTCTTTAACTTATAGATCATAACTCATAAAAGCAGTTTAAAAATCCCTCCGGTTGACTTCAGTCTAACAGGAAATGTTCTCAACACCAGACTCATCTAATTAAATTAAATTAGATAAGTCTCGTGTAGAAATTAGACTAATTTACTGTGACATTCTTTGGTGAACATTACTTTACTCCTACCCTAATTTAGTAGAGCTTTTTTTTTTTTTATTTAGTGGTACTCAGATCTTTTACTTCAGTAAAAGTAGTAACACTACATTGTAGAAATATTCTGTTACAAGTAAAAGCCCTGCATTGAAAATCTTCCTTAAGTAAAAGTACAAAAGCATCAAAATATACTTAAAGTACCAAAAGTACTCATTATGCAGAATAACATATATTATATATCATTGTATTATAATTATTGATGCATATACAGTATGTGTTTATCACTTTATTGTTGCAGCTGCTAAAGTTGGAACTCGTTCAATTACTTTATGCACTGTTAGGTAGTTTCATCTATAATAATACATCATCATCTGATTAGTTTGTTTTAATTGAATCTGTAAAGTAACTAAAGTTAAGTAGTAGTAGTTTGATTTGTGTCACCTGATGGGCTTCACCTCCCACATCCAGCTCTCCGGAAAGTAGCTCCGCACCAGAGAAGGAGCCACGTCGAAGTCAACACCCATTGCTGCACACACACACACACACACACACACACACACACAGCTTTACTTCAGCCTCAATCAGACTGGATGAACATCACAGGAGGAGGTGGGAATGAAACCTTCACTGTGCTCCTTTAATTATTATTATTTTTTTTTTAAGCTTATCTGCCTTTAATTGACAGGACAGCTAGGTGAGAAGGGGAGAGAGAGGGGAAAGACATGCAGGAAATCGTCACAGGTCGGACTCGAACCCTGGATCACTGCGTCGAGGCATAAACCTCTATGTATATGTGCGCCTGCTCTACCCACTGAGCCAACCCGGACACGTGCTCCTCTTTAATTTAAGTCCTCGTTCAGGACAGGAGTCATGGTCATGTCACCATGACCAGGATATTATGGTCTGTAATAGACATGGACATTCAGCAGTACAAAGAACAAAAGCCTCCACGGGGGGGCGCTGCAGAGCCAAAGGGGAGGCAAAGATAAATTAGAGTCAATACTCTCTGTCCTTCTCTTCTTCATAACTCAGTGAAACATTAACGCACAGACATAAAGACAACACACACGTTTTAAGCTTTCTTCAGTATAAATGTAATCTATTCATAATAGTCTGTACATCCATCAGTAAACTGCAAACAGGAGCTGCTAATAGATCGTTCAGCACACTTTGACTGCATGCAAACCAATAAAAGGATCCGAACCCATCCATCGATCAGATTAGCAAAAACATGTTTGACCTCCTCCATTTTCGCACAAAAGTCAAATTTCACACTGAGCTGATTAAATGCAGCAGGAGGAAAATGGGTTGTAAAAGTACCCCGTGCACATCTCAATCCTGTATATTTAAAAAATCTGGTTGTAACAAGTCATCATTTATATGAAGATGCTGATCACTTACAAAATGGATGAAAAACTTGGTACCAAAGTACTTCATTATTTTTCACTACGAAGAGTGAATTAAAGCCACTTTCATTTCTTTTCGATTCAACAGTCTAATGGGCATGAACACATTTATCTGCAGGGCAGCAGTACAGTAGCCTGGAAATCCAGACCCAAATCCGAAAGATTAAGGGTCTGGCATTGAGTAATGAAAATGGCCCAACTCGAGGGGCGGCACCAAGCATGCATTTGAAAATCGCACTGCACGCAATTGGATAACACTACAACCAATCACACAACAATATACGGGGTGACGTCCAGGGTAGCAGTACAGTGGAATCAAACCTGAAACTGAGAGCATGAACGTAGCATATTTAATTTTAATTCAAATTTTTTTATTTGTTTTATGGCCAAGAAAGAAAGAGCATGTTGACATAGCAACCCCACTGCTATTTATATATTGATTGTATATTCTGCACTTGTTGTCTTGTTGCTGTGCTGTTTAATCTTGTAGTTTGTTGAGTGTTATAGACTGAGGACCACAATGGAAATTAGCCTTTGGACTTTATTGTGATTTTATCCTTTTTTGTATGTATGTAATGACTCCAGTACAGTGGTATATGTGTTTTTAATCAATCAATCAATCAATCTTGCATAGCTACAAAATACCACAACCCTCAGGTTTTTGGCACCCCCTACCGGCCACAAGCGGTAACCTCACTTTATGTAGACTTCCTGTGCTGTGACATTCGTAAACTGTCTTTGTGACAGTGTGTGTTGGTGTGTGATCAGGGTGTGATGAGTCCAGACTGACCGTGGCGTCCCAGGATGAGGTTCTGGTCCTGGTCCAGGTTCTGCTGGACAAACTCACAGCAGGCTCTGAAGGCCTGTCTGCAGCGTTGGTGTTTGTTGAATTTCTGCACGGCGTACTGAAGGCAGGTCACACTCTTTGGGATATACTTCATGCCCAGTTCACAGCAGGACTTCACTGGACCGTAACTCTCCGCTGGACAGAAAGGCAGACACACTGTTATCTACCTGTTTGGTTCTGAAACTAATAGCCTACAGGAAATGTGTTTCTGAATGAATCAGTCATACTGGTTTCATTAAAAAAATTTCAAAGGTTGAGTCTCACCTTTCTTTGTCTTCTCCGCTTCCGTCAGAGCTCGTTTTGGACGCATGACTGCTGTGCATGCATCGTCTGCACACACGCACGTACACACGAACGCACGCGCACACACACACACACACACACACACACACACACACACACACACACACACACACAAACTCAAATCACTTCAAAAACACTGTCACTGATTGATTGATTGATTGATTGATTAATTGATTGATTGATTGACGTACTGCTGTTTGACGGTTGGGCGTTAGCATTGGTGATGAAGGTAAGGCCAGCCAATCGGAATACATCTGCGCTGTCTCTGCCGCCGCCTCCCCCGCAGCCCTGGTCACTGTGCTCGATCTGACTCATAACCTGCAGGCCACCATACTTCCTATTACTGCTGTTTCATAGAACTTCAAATAATATTCACAAACTATTACTATAACAAATATCTTCTGAGGTGAAATGGTATGTTTTCTCTGTTACCCTGCTAATGGGGTCCTTGTAGTTGGGTCGCAGCGTGTAGATGGCGGAGTCGACAGCAGACAGAGCCACCAGACCCTCCTGATTGGTCCCGATGTCCAGCCGCAGGTTTTCCTTTGGTTTGTAGACTCGAGCACGATATGACAGATCAGTCTGACACACACACACACACACACACACACACACACACACACACACACACACACACACACACACACACACACACACACACACACACACACACACACACACACACACACACACACACACACAATACAATACATACTTAATTCAAAGTGCACATACTGTGAAGATATGATATGAAACCTGACTCATTTAGTTAACCGTCCATTAAAGGCAGGGTTGGTGACTATTTCCTATATACACTTTTTTAATATATTGTTTGAAATGGTCTTTAAACCCCGACAGCAATAAGGGCTCTAAAAAGGAGCAAAAAAGATCCCTTATCTGTAGCTGCTGTTATCCTGTAAAAACGCCCGCCAATCACTGACTTGCAGTCCTCTTTGAAAGAACCAATGAAATGCCTCCTTGCCCTGCAGTGAGTACTCTGCCCCTGCCGTGTATGAGCCTGAGCTCAAAGTGCGTCGTCATCGCCAAAGTTACTGCAACTCTACTGGAGATGGCTTTTAGGTGTGTAAATATCTAATGTTAGCAAGAAAAAATATAAATACATCATGCAAATATAACTTTTTATCTATCCACATGATGTTCACTACACTTACAAATGAGGCTGCGTCCACTTAGGAGTGTACCGTTTCATACCACTGAGGCAGCGTGTAATGCGGTATCTTTAGTTACAGAAAATCTTTGATTTTACATAGTTTCGGCAAAGCAGACCCCCTGGAAGTGCACTGGCTTTAAAGTCAACTTGACATAGCGCCCAAACAGGGGAATTACAACCTCCATGTCCGTCACGTGATGCCATCGGGGCCCAAAAAGACTTTTTCCCATTAACTAACATGATAGAGACATTTGTAAATCAGTAGATACGTTTTTTTGAGTGTCACAAATCCTGCGAAATGACTTATTTCACTATCAGAAATGTATCCATTCAGTACGATAATATTTGGAAAGTCTAGAAGAGCTGCACAATTAAATCATTTAATCCACATTCAAGTTAGCAGGAGTACTAAAGCGAAGTAACCGGCTTGGCCAGCGGAGGTCTCTAGCGGTGAGTTTTAACTTCTATCAAAGTCATTTTCTGGTAAGATAGGCATTAGTATTAAGTAAGTAAGTAATTCATGCAAGACTCTTGGTTTGTGCACTGCTATTTTGAAGCCTGGAGTTTGGCGATATGGCCGTCACCAGATTATTTTGAAACCGCACATGCTGATTTTTGGATGAGAGGGTGGATTTGGGGAGGAGTAAAGCGGCTAAGCCAATGTTGTCTATGGTTGCAATGGTGCTGCGCTAAGCTAAACGCTAACAAGGTAAAGTTGCCGATCTTCAACCGGCTAAAGCAAGTCATCCAGTAGAGATTTACCAGCGGGTAAATGCAGACCTCCAGGTACTGGCACCATTCATCTGCATCTACGCCAGTACTCAGAAAATCTGCAAACTTTCCCTTAAGTTACCAGCTAATGCTAGCTTTAACTAGCTAGCTTGGTTGGCAGAACACTAAACAAGACATTTTTAGGCGACCAAAATGTTACAATCAACTTTAATGAAGTGAAAACACACAGTGAGAGGGTCAAAGTTTAAGACATACCACCAAAAACAAGTTCACGGCTATTTTAATATATACAGGGCCATGGATACGCATTGCTAAGCCTCTGTCCTGATTAACAGGTCAGCATGTAGCCACGCCCCCCTGGGACCAAAATTGTCTATATGTAGTTAAGAAGACTTGAAACTAGCGATTAATACCATAAACTCGTTATGAAAATGTTTGTTGAGGTAATAAATCAAGTGAGTAACAGAATAAAATACTTGTCTTGTTGTACCTTGAGTCCGTTGACACACTTGTCGCTGACGTCCAGCCAGACGGAGTCAGCCACCAGCTCGGACGTCCCCTCTCCGTACACGATGTAGTAGACCAGCAGTCTGATGGACGGGACCATGGCGGTCGTCACCTCAAAGCCCAGAGTATGTTTGTTATCGCCGCTGTGGACGAACTTATGACTGTTGAAATGCACCACATTCCCTTTAGAGAGCACCTGAGGGGACACAGGAGTGATCATTAGTGTTCATCAGTAACTATGGCAACAGGACAACACAGACGACGTGCATGATCAGATGTCTCCTCACCAGGTAGCTGAGAGCTCTGATGTGCACGTAGGAGGGCATGGCCGAGTACACCTTGATGTTGGAGTATTGTCCCACCTCCAGGCCTTGGCTGGGCAGCGGGGGGTCAATGTACAGGTAACGCTGGTTCGGGGAGTGATAGGACACCGCCTCCAGAGTCAGACTGGCCTGACTGGCTGCTGGGAGGGTGGGGTCTTCCGTCTCAAACTGACAAGTAAACAACAACAAAAACAACAAGTTAACAACACGTAAACATAAATGTGTAAACAAGTAAACAAAAAAAACAAACATCATGAAGAAGACAAATAAACAACAAGAACTACAACACGGAAACAATTGTTTAAAAAAAAAAGTGAAAAGTTAACTTTCACAATTAAAAACAACAAGCAAGCAATAACATGGTGACACATGTAAACATCAAGTAAAGAACAACACATAAACAAGTAAATAACAGCAAGTAAAGAAAAGTATTGTAAACAACAAGAGGTAAACAGGAAGAAGACGAGTAAACAACTGCAAGTAAACAGCAACAAAAATAAAAAGTAAACAAAACATAAATAACATGAAAACGAATAATCAACAGAAAGACGGCTTCCTCCTCTTCACCTTTAGCACTGCTCGGACTGCTTCTTTCGGTATGTTGTATATGAAGATAGCGAGGCCGTCTGATTGGCTGTTGGAGCTGTCGGGATTCGAGGTGACCACGCTCTCCATCCCCTGTTTGAACAGCTGTTGCTCCACCATACGAACCAACATCCGGTTCACCGGTTTGTCCAGGTGATCCTTCACCAGCACCTGCATAGATATCATGAAATCACTAAATGAAAGTTAATTCCTGACCAAGCTACAGTTGAACAGGTGTGAGCGTGACGGTGCAGATACACACCTGGATGTTATAAGGAAGTCCAGGTTTGATGAAGGGGGGCGTGGACACGAGGCTCAGCCTGTAAGGTGATTTAACAAACTTCACTGCAGCAAACTCCGCCTCCTGAGTGATCCCACCTGAGAGACAGAGAGGAGTGTGGTGAGCATAGACAGTAAAAGAAATTGACAGTGGCGCCATAGACTTCAATGGAGACCAGTGAAGTGAAGCATTGCCTGTATAATTTCCCCATCCCCCGTGAATATAGGTATACCTCATTACCCCTACTTCATTATTTAACAACATAAACTTTTCTTAAAATATCCTATTTGTTCGTGGATAAATGTTATAAATGTATTTCCAATCCATCAAAATGTTGCTGAAATATTTTGTTCTGATGCTTTCATGGACTCTCTATGGGCTTCTCCCTTGACTGTATGCCTCCACGTCCCCCCGATTGCCTGCAAGCTTCTCCTGACTATACGTCAATTTCTCTACTGTGCGACAGAAAGTCGCATGGTCATGACACAATTGTTACCCTTTTTTTACAAAAATGGCTGCTACGGGGCCATAACGTGAGATACAAAGTAATGGAGCCTTTTATACATTGTTGTGTTTCTTTAGAAATAAACAATGGACAAATAGAGTCTTTAAACTCTTCAGATGTAAAGTTATTCACTGTCAAAGTGACGCCAAAATGAATGGGAGCCAATGGAATGCTAGCAGAAGTTGATGGCTTGTTAGCCTCAGAATCTCCCCATAGGATGTACGCTTTCCGGATGCTCGCTTACCCCCTTGGTGGTGAGGAGGGGGAGCACCTGTGAGTGTAAACATGATATCCTGTCATTATGCGACAAAAGCGGTATTCGAAACCGCCTACTACTGTATACCACCAGTACGTACTGATTTGGCAAAAATATAGCATGCAGTATGTAAACAAAATATAGTATGCCAAAAATACCCAGATGTTGTACTGATTCGGAAAAAAACTCCAGCATGCATTGGACCAAAGTGCTGAAACCGTCTCAACAACTTGTTTACTTCAGCTGCATACTGCAAAATAAAATTGATTTTACAGTTTCATACTGCATACTACTGACAAATGCAGTATGCAGTATACACACTGCGTTCCTCGGTAGTATGTAAGTTCTTAATACAGCCAAAGTCTTTATCTTGTAATGTCATCTTTAAGACCGGGATGAAGGTGAAATGTGTGTACCTGTGTTCTCCTGAAGCAGGACAGCGATGTACAGGTACATCCCCATCAGACTGTTGAGGTCTTTTGGTCCGTCGTGTTTGGACAGGACCTCCTCCATGTTCACAGTCACGTCCACTTCACCTGTCAGGGACAACTGAAAGACACAAAAACTGCTGACAACAAAACGTAAAACTATATACATGCTGTTTTTGAGGAGTGAATAAGCAGTGAAATCAATGTTTTATTATCACAAAATCTAGTGCTCAGTATTAAACCTTACTATATTTCTTTGTTAACACTGACTGAAATCTGACGGCTGCATCAAATATCAGAAAGTGTCAAATATCACAGTAGTCCTTATATTTTGGCCGAAACTGTTGCACGTTTAACAATAAATCCATCCTCACCTTTACACTTTTCTTAATTACATGTGTAACTAAAATTTTCATAAAGGTTTGATTTTCTGCGTTTTTTCGCATCCATGAAAACAAGCGACAACTCAGAGCCACTCTTTAAAGGATAATATTATATCCCACACTTTTGCCTGAAAAATCCGAACTTTGATAATATTTCTTAAAAACAATGCGGAAAAAGGTTGCATGTAATTTTTCTTTTGGTCCCGATTGTCTTTATTGTCTTTTCTTCAGGCTGCCTTCAATCCTGACAAGATTATTATTCAAAATTAGAATTCTAAAAAGACAAACTAGATAAACATTTTTATAAACTATTCTTTTCTCACTCTTACTGTGATTGTTGGTAGAAACAGGTTTTTTTTTAAAGATGAGAAAAGTAAAAAGTGGAATTCGTTTATATTCCTCTATTCTGGATCTTCTGAGCTAGTAAGCTAACGTTACACTGAAAATGGCACATTTTTCAAGAAAATTTGGATTGTGCAACAAGGCAGGCCTGCTTGGTTCTTTCGAGGAATGATTGTAAAGATCCACAAAGAATATGTTTACGGCATTTACTATCTAACTGACACATTTTGGGACTGTTGGCAGGGATTGCAAAATACACACGGCAATACACTGGTAAGAGCAAATTAGAGTTAACCATGTATCCAGCTAATTCATATAGCTCACATTACTGTATTGTGTAAATAGTTAATTTTTTTTTTAAAGATTAGTTTTTGGGGTTTTTCCCTTTATTATGTAGTGACAGTGGATAGACATGAAAGGGGAAGAGGGATGACATGCAGCAGAGTCAGATTTGAACCCTGTGCTGCTGCAAGACTCAGCCAACATGGGGCAAACGCGCTTACTGGGTGAGCTAGAGGCCACCCCTGAATGGTTAATTTAATTTAATATTGTATGTGGCATTTTCGAGACTATTTTGCAGCGCCACGATGGCTGCGTACGGAGTTTAGCGCCGCCCAAGACGATTGTGATTGGTTTAAGGAAATGCCAACCAGAAATGAAATCCAGGAGTGTAGTGAAGGGGCCAGATCTTCTCTGCAGTGCTGTGGAAATAGATCTGGCAATGCAAGACTAATATTCCTCAAACTATGATATCAAAATAGAAGTTGGAGAATTGTACTGAAATTTAGGTATTGTATTCAGGGGCATAGCACAACATTCTGGGCTCTGTAGAAAGGCATTTTCTATGGGCCCCTCCCCGCATCCACAGCTATTCATTCTAGCATCGTTTTGAGCCCTCCTCACATGAGGGCCCTGGGTACTCAGTCCCCTTTTTCCCCCCAGTCCAACGCCCCTGATTGTATTGAAAACTCTCAGTTTAGTGCAGATCAGTGAGTTGTTGGTGTGTATATTAACACTTTATATTAACAGCGTTTCTTGCTGTATATCAGTTTTAATGTCTCTTACTCTCTCTCTGGTGACAGAGTTGGGGATGATAACCGGAGGATTCTTTCCGCTAACGTAGCCGTAGCGCAGAAACACTTCTCCTTCAGCCACCGGAGCACCGTGATTATACCTGAGGGACACACATGTTTGGTCTCATTCACAGCTAAAAAATATATATTAATAATTTCACTGAAATTTGACACATGACACGTGTTTCTTCACCTGGCTGAGACCTTGAAGTAGAAACGGTTGAAGCTTCCGTAGCTAATGTAGTTAGCTTTTGGTTCTACAAGGATGTAGCAACTGGGAAGAACTGACACAGAACAGTCAATAATTTACATTTTACACTTTCACATATATCTGATATCTGAGTAGTTTTCTTGTGTAGTTACCATATTCTTTCACTTCAAAGTCTGCTTTCGCTGTTGTTGTGAAATCATCAGAGTAAGACGCTTCAATGGACCAAATCCCCAACCTGAAATCACATTAACAACATTACAAACAACCTGGAATCACATGAACAATGCTACATACAAACAACCTGGAATCACATGAACAATGCTACATACAACCTGGAATCACATTAACAACATTACAACCTGGAATCACATTAACGATGTAGCAAAGCCTGGAATCACATTAACAATATAAACATCCTGGAATCACATTTGTGACATTACAAACAGCCTGGAATCAGAATGTGTATAGATTTTATTTTGCAGCTTGTAGTAGCTATAGGTTTGGTTTTTTAGGGTCTTACTTTGGTTTAATGGGGATCTTGAATGGGTTTTGCATTGATGGGATTCCATTGTTGATATCAAACATCTCCACAATGTCCACTGTGGATTGATCCGGGTCCTGTGGGGGACAAGTTCACTGATCTGAGATAACATAAACATGTCGTGATGTGTTGCTACTCCCTGCTAGACCTGCAGGTCATTACACCCACCTTAAAGGTCAGAAACACGCTGCGATTGGCCGGCCTCAGCTCCTGGTTCAGGGAGAACGCCCTCACTTTAACTGGACAGACAGACAGACACACACACACACACACACACACACACACACACACACACACACACACACACACACACACACACATTGTAAAGAGATTTTACTTTATTTTTTAAAGGTTTACTGTTAATGTGTGAGAATGTTTTATGTTTAGTTTCTTACATGTATACACTGTATACCAGTGATACTCAACTTACAGAAAGGCTGCCGGGTGGCCCACAGACTAATTTACAATGAAAATACAGTAAATGTATTCACACTAAGAATTCTTTTTTGTACTTTGAATGTAAGTAAGGTGCCAGAGTGCATACAAAAAAGCATTATTACATTATTATAGAGCTTGCTGTGAAAAGGTGCCAGGGGAGGATCCCTCAACAGAGGTCCCAGCTAAGCCCCGAATGTCCTGCTGTGACTGAAATTTGCAAGATGAGCGAGGACAGCAAACATCCAAAGGTTGAAAACAAAATGGACGGATGAATTTGCCTTTATGTTGTTTGTTTAACTGGCCCCTGGCTTCCTGTCATTTAGCAAACGTGGCCACCACGTTGAATTTATGTCAAAAACAGGATCTAGAATTACAATTTGAATTTGAATTAAAGGAAGCAGAATTGCAATTCAATAAAAATTCAAAGAAATTCATATGCATAATTTCAGTTAAGTGTTTAACAATGGAGCTTTACAATATATGTCAGATATGATTGCATTACATATTCTATAAATGATATTAGTTTGAACTACTTGTACAGATTACATTAACAGGAAATGTTTTCCCCCAGCAATGAATGTTAAAAGCTCTAGTCACAGAACAAATAATTAACTTTGATTTATTGTAATTGTAATTTTGTGGAACATGATGGAACATGACTCCATTTCCCAGAATGCTTTACTTTAACCAAGTATTTAAAATGGTTGCCAAACAATTTGAGGTGGACATTTGTTTGAAAGCTTCTTTTCTGCACAATTTAATGGTCAACACTGGACTTTTAAAGTTTCAGAAGTCCCTTACAACTTCAGATTACAAACATTTATAGATTTGACACCTGTAATAACAGCGACATGGAAAATAAAAGCAGGCCTAAAAGGTCATCTGTACTAGTTCATTTTGAAGAACCACTTCCAACACAAACACCTGGAAACCACAGAGCCATATGCAAGCACTGCAGTGCTCCAGTCTGTGGCTCCATCAAAGCTACTTCAAATTTCAAAAGGCATCTACAAGTAAGTTAACAGACAAACCATCTCTCGATGGTATTATGCTACTATCAGTATTGGGGTCACTACTCAAGAACGTGTAATACACATTATTCACTTTCAAAAAAAACAACCATAATGCATTACCTAACTTGTTATTCTCTATGGATAGTCACTCATTACTCTACTCAACATTACTGTACACAGCAAGAGCCTGGCATATAGCTCATAAAGGGCTTAAACACACCTTCAACTCACAACACAACAGTAACATTAATGTGTTACATTACTCAGTTACAGCCAAATGTGATTATATTATGGCATTACTTCATAAAGAGTTACCTCCAACACTGGATATCATATGTGTTTAAAAGCATGCAAGGACACTTTTTAACTTATTACTTATTGTAAATCAAGAAAACAATTCTTGTCAATTGTGGAATTAATAGAAATATTTGTTTTCTTAAAGAGTGATCTATTTTTTGGAACAAAATGTATGCAGGGTTGAGGAGTGACTAATTACGTGTAATGAAATTATGTTATTAAATTACAAAATGAATGTAATTGTATTTAGTTGTATTACTGAAGTAAAATGTGTAATTCAATTAGTTACTAATCAAATTAAAAGGAAATTGATTTGCATTGATAAAGTAATCCAAATAAAGTAATCCAAACCACATTTATAATGGGTAACTTATGAGAATAAGCAATTACATTTCCAAAGTAACCTTCCTAACACTGAATGTATGTGGGATTCAACACATTCTTTCTGTTGTGTGAATGTGTGGAATTTATTTGAATTTCCATGAATTTAATTCCACTTCCTGTCATTCCAATTCCAATTCAAATTCAACTTCCTGTGGGGCGGAGTCAATTCAATTCAAATTCAAATTCATTAATTAAATGGAGGCCAATTCTGAAATTCTGAATTTTGCACAAGCCTGCTGCTATATACTATATTTGACATAGGACTATAGTGCCGCTTGCCTGTTTGTTTTGGCTCTGATGAATTTGTACTTGAGTAGGTAAGTAGATGTAGTTATACCATGGTCTGGGTGAATACTCGATTCTGATTGGCTGCAGGGTGTCCATAAAAAAGTGATGTAGGACATCTGCTACAGGAGTTCTGAAGAAACTGACTGTTAACTGTTAACTGTCTAAATTAATGCGCTACATTAAATCAAAAAGGAAATGTGGATCTGTTATTTCCAACTCGTCCTCTGAACACCACAGGATGGCGCTAACACACAAGCTGCAAGAAGTAAGTTACTTGTGACTAAGTGACTTTGTTTCACAGAGAATAACGTTATCTCATATCCCATTCACTGTTCAGGTTGCTCGCTACTTCAGGCTGCGCCGCTGCGGCCGACAGTAACGTTACACAGCGCAGATGAAATTGTTCGTGAAAGTGGTTATATTTTGTGGGGACAATGACATGGCTGGATAGCTAGCTTGTCTTGTTGTTCAACATACTGTCAAATTATTTTTACTGTACAACTGTACACAATGTTATTGACTTTGGATCTTGCTAGCATAGTGTTAGTTTTCTGGCTCATAGCTAAACTGAAGGGTTCTATCATCTGAGCAGACTATAAATATCTCCGGTTGCTAAGGTTGGCAAGTCGTATCCATTGACATATATAAAATGGACCAACAGATCCCGTTGCTCTGGACGGAGACCAGTGAAGGATATTAGAAGCACATTTCAGGTGATGGCTGAGCGTTACTGCGCAGCCTCCAATTGAGAGAGACGACGTAAATGTGACGTGAGCAACCTGTATGAAAGTTGTAAGGCTTCTGGTAGCTGTGCCGAGAGAAATCTCAATCATTCCCAATCTTGCAGAGACGGAGAGCGTAGGTATATGTAAGGAGATAACATAGGCACAGGCTAATTATTGCTAACTAAAATGCTAGCTAACATTAGTAATTAAACATAAACAGCAACTGTAAATTGAAACTGCCTGCGAGCTTCTCCTGTACTATACAGTAATTCCTCTACTATGCGACAGTAAGTCGCGTGGTTATGACACATGTTGTTAGCCTATTTTTACAAAAACATCTACTACGGAGCCATAACATGAGATACAAGGTAATGGAGCCTTTTATACATTGTCGTGTTTCTTTAGAAATAAACAATGGACAAATAGAGTCTTTAAATGCTTCAGATGTAAAGTTATTCGCTGTCAAAGTGGCGCCAAAATGAATGGCAGTCAATGGAATGCTAACGGGAGGTGATGGCTTGGTAGCATCAAAATGGCGCCATAGGAGCTACGCGTTCCGGGGAGAGGCTTACCCCCTTGGTCGTATCTAAGGTCCTTCCTATTTCCTGGGGGAGTGAACAACGTTTGCATTGCATAAGAACCTGATGGATGGGAATGATTGTTCCAGGTTTTAGTCAAACCGTCAGGTGTAACCAGAGAAACAGAGTTATTGTTTGGATAAACTTTAGATTTTGATTGTAAAACTGATTAAACTAATGTTTTAAAAATGTTATTTGGCAAGTGACCATGGTATAAGCGGGTGAATGCCCTTCAAGGTGTCCATTGTCAGGTATTAATGGACGACGGCGAGGCATGAACCGTCCGATGCGCAGCGGGGATTAACCCTTACTTACATTCCACCACAGACAAACAGTGATTCAACACTGGTGTGCAGTGGATTGTGGGACTCTTCTGTTATGTGGTTTTAAACTCTCACCGCTCTGATGGGGGGTGTACAGCGGTTTGTCTGTCTGGATAAACAGGAAGCCGTTGGTGCGGCTGATGGACACAGACACGTGCTGGTTGATCACCGTTGATTGGACGTGCAGAATCACATGACTCACACTCTTATCCAGCTGACCTGGGTGCAGCTGGAGAGACAAACAGAAAGAGTTGATTAAAACCTCATCCTACGACTAGAAGGGCACTTCTAGCAGACCTCCGCCATGGCCATGCCCTATCGCAAAATGTTAATAAAAGTGAAAAATAATTTGTGTATCCGCCCAGTGATTTGGATCTAAATGGGTACTTCCTTGGCCCATGCTACACCCTTCTACCGAGTTTCATGAAAATTAGTAGTTTTTCCATAATCCTGCTGACAAAAAAGAAAGTGAACCAAAAACATGAGTTCTGATAACTTTCAGCTCTGTGCATCATTAGGTCTAACCTGGACTTTGACGGTGGCCTGGTATTTGTTCAGGGTGTTAAGGGTCACGACTTCCCTAGCCAAAACCACATGATTTGGAGCCATGGAGGTCTTCAAGAACACATAGACCGTCTCATCAGTCTCAAAACCAAACAACTGCAGCAACACCGTCTCCACAGCATCCAGACGCCATGAGAGAGGAGCTGTAATCAGATACCTGAGGGAGGAGAACACACCTGGAC